>NC_044510.1:2052587-2175087 GCF_902362185.1 Chanos chanos
TTTATGTGTATATGTGGTTTGTGTCAGTCTATGTGTGATTGTGTGTGTGCTGCGTGTGTTCATAGAGCTAGGGTTTTCATATTTTATTTTTAATTTTTTTCCCCCTGTGGTACTCTGTGTTGCATGCTTTTTTTTTTTTTTTTTTTTGATATTTTAAAGATGATGTAACTATGTCTGTCAGATGATATCAGGAGTTATTGCCATGTATGAGAGAGGACTCCTCTCCTGTTCCCAGTCTGTGTCATTTCTAAACAGACTTCACCTAACAGGAGTCATGTATGCTACTGTCTGCTCCCTCTCAGATCAGGGGAGAGTCATGTGTGCTCTTTAACTGCAGGTGGACCTTGCATTAATTCTGGAATTAAACATAACAGCACGCGCTGTGCGGAAGACCCTGGAATGTGAATCCGTTAACCCTTCGATTCCTAACATGACGTCAAAAGTGTGGCCTAATTCTGAGACTTATTTAGCAGCTCACATTTGCTGCCGTGTGATTCTCTCCCACTCTCTCTCTCTCCCTCTCCCCCCCCCCCCCCTTCCCTCACTTACTCTCAGTGTCTGTGTGCGTCTCCAGAGCCTCTCCTTTCTCACACGCCTAAAAAATTCCCCTTATTTGCGGGTGTGGTGGTCCATGCTAACTAAGCTCCATGACCTCCTCGTATCCTTGGAGGCGTGCTGTTTGCCACGCGTGATTTTAAACACAAGCGTGTGTTTATTCAGTTTGCCATAAAACCCACCGTGAATTCCTGTTGGCTAGACAAAAAAAAAAAAAGAAGAGCTGATTATCTCCAAATAAAAGATGACGTGCAGGAAGAAACAAACACTCATTTATGATTTTTATGAGGAAGGGAAAACGACCTCCTTTTTCAGTATCCCTTGTTCATAAAACACCCATTTACACCGTGTGATTAAATCTCTCTTTTGTTCATGATTATTTTGTTGAAATATTTATGAGCATGAGTAGAAGTTTGACTGCCAGCAAAAGCGTTGTTTTGTTATCTTTATTTTTGCGTGTGTTCTTGAAAAGTCCACATGCATCAAACACTTTGCTGCTTAAAGATTCTACGTGTGTCACAGAATCTTTTTCCTACTCTTTAGATGAAAGAACATGATGTGTTTTGCACATTAACGCTATTAGTTATGAATTCCATTTCATCTGGAAATGAAAGAGGGAATGGTTTCAGCTCTGCTCCAGGGATGGATTTCATTTGGCCCAGGGATATATATATATATATATATTTTTTTATTTGCTTGTTTGTTTTCTCGGTCAGTTCTGTGTTATTGATTTGTCTCCTTACGCCACATCTCTCCTGACTTCACCTTTCCAGCTCCAATCAGAACGGGCCGTCCGATGAGCAGAAAGACAACACCACGGTCTTCACCAGGATCCTGGACAGTCTCCTGGACGGCTATGACAACCGTCTCAGGCCTGGCCTTGGAGGTAGGCCCTTAAAATCCATCCTCAATATCAGTGACTAACTGTCTAGGGGATACACGATGCTGAATCAAAGTTATGTTTGTGTCTTTTTTAATGGTGATAAGTTTCCATTGTGGATCATTGTTCATTGATTGGCAGATGCGCTCAGTTAGTCTCTCAAATTACCATTCAGTCTTTATCTGTCCCTGTTCATTCAGTGTTATTGCTCATTTAGAGTTTTCATTTAGAGTTTTAACTCATTCAAAACACATACTTTTTCATTAGGTGATATTTGAACCAATTGATAGTTGAACTAATATTTCAGGAGAGTAATTTCATTAGAAGAAAAAATGGTGGAAGTATTCTTTTGATTTGAAGGAGTAGTAAGTATTCGCTGTATTCTTCTTATGCTGAAGTGGTGATTACTTCAGAGTTGCGGCTTAATTGACAAGATACCAAATTATGAACCGGTGCGTACACTCGGAAACATCTGGACCGTGTTTCCCGAAAGCAGTATACCTGCAGGATTGTGTTAAAATAGTGCTTCATCACCGATTTACACGTGTTTCCTGAAAGCGTTTGGAACCAACATTGCTCTTAGCTTATGTCATTTAATGAGTGAAGTGTTTGCACTGCAGTGCTGTTAGTTAATCTTTGGGATGACTGAATCCCTGCATCACGTCAGTGTACAGACATAAAGTGGTGGTGTGACCTCACTAAATATTTCACCGCTTACTTTTTTAAATTCAAAATGACATGAGCTCTCGCTTCCGTAAAACAAGAATTAATATTGCTGTGGGTACCGTCCCCATGAGCATATTTGAAAACAATGCATTCATTATATGTTAAAAATGTTTTATTTTGACTTGATTCTTTTAAACAGCACACATTCTGAATCAGCACAGCCTCCACAAACAAGCGCAGTTAGTCATCGCACTGACAAACACAGATCACAACACAGTTATCTGTGTGTTTTATTTACTTTTAAGTACAAAAATGTGCTTGTTTAAGGAAGCACTTCATAGTGCTTAGACAGAAGTGAATAACAAATAGATGAAATTTTTAAGACTGAGTGGTGGGTGGGGGTGGGGCGGCGAAGGTGTGTGTGGGGGGGGGGAGGGGGGCGCATACCAATGGATTGCTAAATTCTTTAGCAGCTTAATGGAGACCCAGTATGGGCATTCACCGAAAGTAGTCTCCCCACTTGTGTTGCACTTGAACTTATGAACAAATTTTGGAAATACACTGATGTAAATGTTAGTTTGACAGCAGTTTTGAGAGACAGCCCTGTTGGATAATGCCAGTCAGACGCAAAGGTGTCAAATGAATATTGTTTCCACATTTTTGCTCAAGGGTTGATGTCCAGTTGTCTCTTAGGTGTTACAATATTCTATATGCAATCTGCAGTGTGTGTTTCTGCCAAAATGTCCTTTTGACCTTTCTCTAAAGAGCAAAATGTAAGAAAAAAGAAAAAAAAATCTCTCAGATTTACACTGTTTACCACCATAGCTCAGGAGTGATCCAAAGTTTGATACTGACATCAAATGACAACTAGACTGCACGTCAGTCAAAAATTCTACACCAAACTGATGCTTTTAGTCTGGAGGCAGAGAAAAAAGCCATGCAATCACAAACTTAAAATAACTCCATCTTATCCAGGCCACAATAAGAAAAGCGATACTGAAATCCCTCCACTTGCTCCAGAAAAGACGCCTTATCTTAGCACATTGATTATTTCTCGGTTTAGCTTTACGCTATATGAGGAATCTATTGTGTAAGCAAAAGCTGGAGTGTGTGTATTCTGTGGATGACGTGACCCTTGGGGATAGGGAAGAGACATGTCTCTTCTGCATTAACACATTCTTAACACAGGTACAGACTTAATCCTCAACAGGGTTGTGCCATGTTCTGGGAATCTTATCGTAACTGCAGGCAAGGAATCTGTATGCAAAAGAAGCCACCACCTGGCAAACAAAGTGCAAAACACAGAATCATGCAGAGTACAGCGCCGTGAAAAGAAAGCATCAGCTCAGAGTGAAATAAATAAATAAAAATCTCCATAAATGTGATGTGTGACTGATTTACACGAATGTGACAAGTACAATGACACGTGCTTTGGCCTGGGACATGAACATCATCTTCGTCTATGGAGCTCCGTAGACTAAGATGGAAAGATAGACCTACTTTATTTTGCCAAAACAAGCAAATGCTTGAAATGCTTGTGTGGTTTGACACTCTTTGCTTATTTTGAAGTTTCAAAGCATTATCCCCCCCCCCCCCCCCCCCCCCCCGTTGTACAGTCTTTCAACTTTCCCAGCAACATTTTGTCTCCTCTAATTTCTAAATGGAAGTTCTCGATGGAGTACAGAAATATGTCTTAGATGTTTCGGAGATGCGATATCAGAAAGGCTTTCAAGATCCGAAACAGCATGGCTGAAACCCAGACCCAACCAGTTGGTGAAATCCGTAACCGCCAGTGGAAAATTACAGTGACAAGTGTCCATTTGGTGTTGGTGGTTCATGAACGCCAAGTCCCGATAAGATCAAAGCCTAAGAACCGTGCTGGTGGAATTAAAGCTAATGACCAAACCTGATTGACACTCACACTCCTTAATTTCTTGCTTCAACAGAGCGTGTAACTGAGGTCAAGACAGACATTTTTGTGACAAGCATTGGACCAGTCTCGGATCACGATATGGTACGCTCGCCTACTCCTTGCTTAAATGTCACCCATTGCTGTGTGTGCTCTGTCAGAGAACGGAAAAGGTAACACAAATATGCCATTTCTCCAAAATAGATGTAAACGATAAGGTAGGACATAGAGTGAAATGTTACAGGCACTTTGGTCGTTAAAACAAACTGGAGCCTAAAATGTTTTTTTTTTTGTTTTGTTTTTTTTTTTCACAATGTATTTAGTGTTTCACATTTTTAAACTCTCAGGAGCTGTAGCTTTTTAAGCGTTTAAGTCTCTTCAATTAATCAGAGATGTGAAATTAAAAAGAATGAGCTTGTGATAGTTGGTTTAATAATGGCCATTTTCTTGAGGCAGGGATTAGGGATTTGATTGGATGATGTTCTGCACCAATGGCGTTCCTTGTCTCAGTTCCCCCCTTTGCATTTCAATCACAAATGACTCAAGAGCTGCTTAAACTATGAGATTTTATAGTACCAAAAAAAAAAAATCCCACATTTAATCCTTTTGACGAAAATGAGATTGGATTGACAAAAAGGGAATACTGATGTGGTCCGTGAAAGAATATTTTCTTTACGGGGCATGCCATCATAGTTTCTGTAGAAATTAATTACGTTTTTACCCATAAAGGGGGTCGAACCTGGAAAGCACACGTGACAGGTCCATTTTGTATTTGGTTCCAGGTTAAAATGTGGTGCTGATCCGAGTGCTCGTTTGTTTGATTCTTCGAGCCTTTCGTCAAGACATACGTAAAAAAAAATTAATTACATCTTTGCCCTTAAACTGGTATAAGTCACGCCCCTGTGCTGCAGCTGTGAAATACCCTCCTCTCCTGCTCTCACGGCAAGCGTTGTTAAGCTGCCACACGGAGTAAGCCTCGTCTATTTTCACATAATTTGAGTTAATTACTTCTCTAAACATATGGAGCTTCATCGCTAAGTCACAGAGGATCGCTGTTTTTTTCCGCTCCATGTTCATTCCTGAGCAGATTTACAACCATACAGTCCATTTAAGTCATGCTGGTTTAGAGAGAAAAAGAGAGAGGTTGTTTCGTTTGTCTTATAGACTTCGTGCAGTGTGATAGCTCTACGTGAACCAAAACATGTCAGAAATGGGAGCCTGATCCCACTGATGCAAAGCTCTAACCTCTTGGCCAAAGACAAGACAATGACCTGCAAAGGAATGAAGAAAGAAGGAAAGAAAGAAAGCTAGTTTACAGAACTTAAAATGACAAGCCATTGCTGGGTGAGAGACATGAGTTGTCTGGAACTCTCCTCCCAGAGAAAGACAATAGCACCAGGACTTACTGAGGAACATATTAGTTCAAGCTCATCGCTAACTTGCCTGATGCTTGGCTAGAAAGTTGAATTGGGTTTGTTACTTCCTGAGAAAAGCAAAAACATTCTTTATGGGAGAGTTACCAGAAATATAGCTGAGATACAGATGAGTTGAGTCACCAGACAGAGGGTATGAAGGACGCTAAGTGCCAAGAGTTTAACCTTGTGTTTTATCGACAGGAATACACCATAGACGTCTTCTTCCGGCAGAGCTGGAAAGACGAGAGACTGAAGTTCAAGGGTCCGATGGCGGTGCTCCGTCTGAACAACCTGATGGCCAGTAAAATCTGGACTCCAGACACCTTCTTCCACAACGGCAAGAAGTCGGTCGCCCACAATATGACCATGCCCAACAAACTCCTCCGAATCACTGAGGAAGGGACGCTGCTTTACACCATGAGGTCAGACTGCGTTCAGAGACTGTCCTAACCAGACAAAAACGCTTTTATCCCCTTTTTTCTATTATTCTCTTTTTTCTGTTTACTTGGCTGTTATTTTCAGTTATTTTATCTTGAATGGGAATACTTTTGTGGGGTTTTTTTTGCTGTGTTTGTTGTTGATTTCTCTTTAGAGCTGAATAAAATCAGGCTTGTTTTGCTGCTATGTGACATACGGAAAAGAAAGTGTATTTCAGAGGGAGAGAAGTGATAATGAAGAAGGAGAGAAAAGATAAGACATGTGTCTCCTCCATAGAGGGTGGGAGACTCAGTCCCAGCTGGTATTTGAGCAGCAGTGCCATAAATAAAAGAACACACCGTGAACTTGTGCCACTTCAGGAAAGAGGCAGAAGCGTGAGGGTCGTAGCGCAGTGCTGTAAATTCTCTGGCTGTGTATTTATGAGTAGATAAGAGACTGATGGAAGTCCATATCTGTGTCAGTGTGGTGACAAATGGCAAACACATTTTGCACGTGTAACATTCCTTTTGTGTTCCTACTCCCAAATCAAAAATGAGCGTGTGTGTATTCTGTTTTTTTTCTTTTAAATACTTATCAGCAAAGGCTAGAGGAGTTCTGAACATTATATTTCATCTATTACATCTTCTTTCTTTCCTTTTATTTCTAATTCCTTATTTTTTTACACTTCATTTTTCCCTATCTCTCCATCTCCATAATTTTTTAATCTCTTTCTCCCTCCTTCTCTCTCTCTCTCTCTCTCTCTCTCTCTAAGCTCCTGCCTCACTACCCTATAACTCTGTTAACTGTGTGTTCTTCTCCCTTTCTCTCTCTCTCTCTCTCTGTCTCTCTCTCTCTCTCTCTCTCTCTAAGCTCCTGCCTCACTACCCTATAACTTTGTTAACTGTGTGTTCTTCTCCCTTTCTCTCTCTCTCTCCGTCATTCTCTGGGTTGTGACAGGTTAACGGTGAGAGCAGAATGCCCCATGCACCTGGAGGACTTTCCCATGGATGCCCATGCCTGTCCGCTCAAGTTTGGCAGCTGTGAGTGGCCTTTCCTCCTCTCTGATCTTTCTTCTCCCCTCTTCCAGAAGCACCTCATTCACCTAACATTCCCCCCCTAAATACACACACACATGCACACACACACTGGCCTCACAGTTGTACCCTGGGAAGGCTTTGTCTGGTGGATTAACTAGGTTTTCCATGATGGGCTCCTTGGTTGATCCAGAAACTTTTCCTGGTTCATATCTGTGCTTGGGCCCAGCAGCTGTTCCTGCAGACTTCCTCCAGAGCTTTGCGCGTCTTTGAAACAGTGCAGCACACTCCACTGCCTTGAACCACAGCATGAATAAAAGACCAGCATGTGACTGGGGTGGGGGTGGGGGAGTGGGAGGCGGGGAGGGGGGGGGGGGGGGTATACGGCACTCCAGTGTGGCCTCTAAATATTTCAACATGGGCGCATCTCTGCAGTAGACATCTCTCTCCGCAGTCCCGATCCTCACTGTGACTCTGACAGCCAATCACAAAAGGCTTTGCTTGCCTTTATTTGTGTGTGTGTGTGTGTGTGTGTGCGTGTGTGTGTGTGAGAGAGAGAGAGAGAAAGAGAGAGTTTGTGTGTGTGTGTGTGTGTGTGTGTGTGTGTGTGAGAGAGACAGAGAGGGAGGGAGTGAAAAAGAGAGAGAGAGGGAGTGAGAGAGAGTATTTCTGATTGGCAGCCACCAAAGGCATAAACAAATTGCCAAATGAACTGGAAATCTTTCAATTTAAAACAGTCTCTAATTAGAGCTAAAACATATTTTGAAAAATGAACATCAGTCTTGTTGAATGCTCTCTCCATTAAAAAGACCTGTTTAAAAATACTGTCGATCTAGAATACTTACCTGAGGAACC
The DNA here is from genome assembly GCF_902362185.1 of Chanos chanos. Taxonomy (NCBI): domain Eukaryota; kingdom Metazoa; phylum Chordata; class Actinopteri; order Gonorynchiformes; family Chanidae; genus Chanos; species Chanos chanos. Next base: position 2,060,319 of record NC_044510.1, read on the forward strand.
TGATTGGTCCATTCTGAATTTGATTCTTAGAATTAAAAGTGCGGTGCTGATCCAAGCCATTTGGTTGTTTGTTTGTTTGTTTGTGTCCAGATGCCTACACACGTGCCGAGGTCGTTTATGTATGGACGAGGGGTGCTGCCCAGTCCGTGGTAGTCGCTGACGATGGTTCCCGACTCAACCAGTATGATTTAATGGGACAGACAGTGGACTCAGGCGTGGTCCAGTCTAGCACCGGTCAGTCACTTAAGTTACATAAAGGACAGCAACTCGTTTCATTTGTGAAAACAAACAAGTTTCTCAAATTTGTTGTCCCTTCCAAATATGTGGGTTCTCCCTCTTTCTCTCTCTCTCTCTCTCTCTCTCTCTCTCTCTCTCTCTCTCTCTCTCTCTCTCTCTCTCTCTCTCTCTCTCTCAGTAGAATATTAAGCGACCATGCAGTGTGGCTAAGCTTTTTTGCTGAGGTGCTAAGCATTTGTCAACAGTTTTAAGAGCTGTTGAGCATCACTCTCAGTCACTGAGGTTAATCGTCTGGAACAGGGTATTGATCAAAAACAATCCCCTTTCAATTCCAATAAACTGGTCACGTGACCCAATAAACATCTATTGATTCTGTGTGCACATCAATGTCAGGCAAGCAGAGAATGTTTATTATGAATCACTCTGAATTCATGACCGGTCTTCCACACAGTAATGTCAAAGCTTCTGAAATGATCAACTTTTGCAGGAGAACAGGGTTATTTGAAGAACTGTGCATATGTTGCTATTATTATTATTATTATTGTTATTATTTTGGGGCTTCTTCATGATACAGCTGAGCATTGTGAAATACAGGGAGAGTAATTTGCGAACCATAATGTGGAGATGCCATAAGATATAAAGATTATATGTGAGATATTAAATCCAGCATATGCCTCAGAAGCGTGGGAATTAGTTAACGGTGGCTCTCTTCTTTTGAGCAATATCATAAAATAATAAAGTGCTTTTGCAGCTATGGGAAGTCTGCTATGGGAAAATCACAGGCCTGCTCAAACGGATTCCCTCTCTTTTTCCCTCCTCTTTTTCTTCGTCGGTCCTAGGAGAGTACGTTGTCATGACGACACACTTCCACCTGAAGAGGAAGATCGGTTACTTTGTCATCCAGACCTACCTACCATGCATCATGACTGTGATCTTGTCTCAGGTGTCTTTCTGGTTAAACAGAGAGTCTGTCCCCGCCAGAACTGTGTTTGGTAAGTGTCCTGTCTACTCACTCAATTAGTCAGTCAATACACACTTAACCACCTCTCCACATTAAACACGTTGTCTGGTGATGGTGGACCACATCTAGTAACCAATCAAGCATGACTAATTTCCCTCTGTTAAGCGTTCTGTTTTTCTTTTTCTGTTGTTGTTGCTGTTGTTGTTGTTGTTGTTGTTGTTAAAGCAAGATAAATTAGAGACACTGCCAAAGTCATTTGTTTGAAGGTAAACCGAAGCACTGGAATAAGGCTTAAGTTCATTGCTATGGAGACATGCACTGTACCATGCCTCTTCTTCAGGGATTTGGTTAGACAGCAAAAACACGTAAATCCTTAATTCAACAACTGCGGTATTCAAAGCTTTTAATCTGTGTGTGTGTGTGTGTGTCTGAATGAGAGAGAGAGACAGACAGACAGACAGACAGACAGACAGACAGACAGACAGAGAGAGAGAGAGAGTGTCTGAGAGAGAGAGAGAGAGAGAGAGACAGACAGACAGAGAGAGAGAGTGAGAGAGAGAGCAAGAGAGTGTCAGAGAGAGAGAGAGAGACAGACAGAGAGAGACAGTGAGAGAGAGAGACAGAGAGAGAGAGAGAGTGAGAGAGAGAGTGTCTGAGAGAGAGAGAGAGAAAGAGAGAGAGAGAGAGTGTCTGAGAGAGAGAGACTGTAGGACTGCTCTGGTACATTACATAACGTGTGCCAAATAAAGGAGAGATTTGGCGTCTCGTTTTTTTTTTTTTTAAAGGTAGACCCCTAGCTAGTGTGTCCTTGTGTTACCTCTCAGCCTGTGTGCTCAGCTGATCTGTGGGCTGTTTTAAAGGGGTATTTAAAAGGGCATCGTTGCTAGGGCAGCAGGGTGTCTATGTCATAAACACCCTTTTTTTCTTCAGCGTAGCAATGGGTTCTGGGTTCTCACAAGCAGCGCTCTGGCACTTCAAAGGGAGGGAGTCGGGTAGGAGAACCCAGGGGAGACATTTGTTTTCTCCTGTCACGGTGAGACCGGCTCCCCTCCTTACTCTCTGACAACTGATGTTTTAGCAAGAGGCAGTGAGGACTCATTACCATTCTGTGAAGCTAAAGCCAATGTCCATGGAGCCATACGTCTGGGCTGCCTCTGCCGCCCTTACGTCGAAAAGAGATCTGTTAGAAGACTTGGTTGTTTGTGTTTTGAGCATTACATGAAGGGACTAATCTTTCTGATCTTCCATGTTGGTGATAGGATCGTAATTTTACGTGTCGTGTAGTCGACGGCTAGCTTTGGTGATTGATTTCCATTGTGTCACAGTACAGGTAAATCTACTTCCAGCAAGGCTGGCATCCCAACGACTGGTCATGTAGCAGTCCATAGGCTTGTTTATTGATTTCTTGTGTCCTGTAACATTAAATTCAACATTTCAACGCCACAGTCAGAGACTGTAATTGCCTTTTGTTTCACAAGAACAGTCCAAGAGATCACACACATCAGATTACAGCACAACACGGTGAAACACTAGGTTCTCAGCGTGAAAGCAGTCAACACTTAACAGGAGGTAGGCTCATTAGATTAAAGGTAATTTAAATGCTCTTCAATGAGTTGGCTTATTTTTTTATCATTACAGCGATGAAATAAATTGTCTGAATTTGGAGCTTAATTGTTTTAGAGGGGAAGCTTCCCTCAATGCATTTCTTCACAAATTTGTGGAGTAGAAAAACAAAGGAAATCGTCGATAACGGTGGCTCTGGGAATGAAATTGAGACGTATGATTATGCTTCCCCTCCCTGGCTGACGTTGCCGTTAGCGAGACTTGAAAGATTAGTCTGAATTGTTTCGGGGTCTTAAATGAGTGAACGGCGTATTTAGGGAAGGAAGCCGGGCTTTGATATATCTCTTCATTTAGGAGCAGCTATGGCGTCCATTGCCTCCACTCCAAGTCTCAGTCCAGCCGCGTCTGGGAGGTTTGTTAACCGAGCCGAGAGGACGACTCTAGAGCCTTGAGATCACAGGCGTCCAGTCTGACAAAGACTGTTTTTCAACACTGCCACCAAGCTGCTGCTGTTTTAGTTTTTTCTTATTTATTTATTTATTTTTTTGTTATTATCTTACATCAAAGGAGTCCCTGCCAGTTGTTCATTTTCTACTATCAAAGACAAGGAATAATAAATGAGTTCATGGTGGGGGTTGATTAACAGAACTGAATGTGGCTAGGTGATGTTTTATAGAGTTCTTTTCCCTGGTGAGGCGTGGTGCGGTGATAGCCGTGCTGCTTTAGACGATTTTAGACAGCGCTGCGGTTGACCCGAACTGTCTTCATAGCGCGGTTGATACTTTTGAAGTCATTTAAGATAACTCCCACCGCAACCACTTACCTGTTCATCACCTGAGATGCTTGATTTTATTGTTCGTGATCTGCCGTCATTCTTAATGCCTTAATTTGTCACAGCTTCTCCAATTTGTGCCAGAGAAAACCCTGTTAAAGGATATGGATCACCTAAATAAAGCATCGGTTGCCATGTGCAGAAGTGAGCAAATTGAGTGGAGTGCTTCTCAATAATCGTGTTATACCTCTATTCATTTAGAACTTTCCAGACAGTTGGCTCCACCTATCATGGAGCTTCAAACACACCATTAGTCTCTGAGACGTCAAACAATCGGCAAGGAGCCTCTCCCAAACTCTCCCCTCTATTTTTTGAGTCTGATGTAAGGGAGATGATCAAAAGAGATGTCTAGTTTGAGCTGTCTTAAAATTGGATGATTACCCCTAATGAGTGAGCCGAGCACATCACTGCTTGTTCTTGGGGTTTACAGTTTGGAGATGTTTTTGCATCCATATAGAAACTCCATGCTGTGTGTTTACACGATGGAATTTGCCAACTATATTAAATACACTTATGTACAAATGCAGCTGTTTCTGTTCACACACACACACACACACACACACACACCGCACACACACACACATATATATATACACACACATACATACATATAGACACTACTTGACACAGCTTTAATGAGCTGACATGGCGTGTAATTTTTTTTTTTTTTGTAAATAGTAATGTACAATTACATGCTCTAATTTATGATATCATGCACATCATAAAATCACGTTTCCAATCATCATTAGCAGAAATTCAAGCACTAAGCTTTAGCATTATTAGCCAGCTTGTGGCTACTTAACATCTTTGTAGCTGAATGATGGTTATACAGACTGCAAGACAAGCAAAGGAAGATTAGATTCTGGTAAGTAAATAAATAAATAACTGAGTAAATAAATAAATAAACAGCTTATGAACAGACAAAACCAGAATTTTCTTGCTGGTACATTTTGAATAGTCTGTTTCTGCTGGAAAAACACGCAGAGTTGTTGTACTTCTGAAGTGGCCTTTGCTCTTTGTGGACTGTGGCTGATCAGCTAAGCGGTGCTTTAGGAACTTTGTAGCTGAATAGTGCGTATTTGGCTGGCTTTTAAATTTAGGACATTCAGTAATCCCCAGACATACTGTCTCGGCCAAGAGAACTGCGACCTTCCAGAGATGAAGGCACACTGGTCAACACTCGATCAATTCACCCCATTTTTCAATATCTCTGCTTGGCTTATTCAACCATAATCCAATCTCCTAGAATCGATATTCAAACAACTGTCTGTTGGGTACTGGGATCAGAAAGAGACATTATTCAGACTGTCCCTGTTTCCATCTTCATGCTTCATGTAACGCCAGTGATTCAGTGCTGAAGATGCGTGAAAAAAATGTGAGCGTGGACGATGACTCATCGACACTTTGTAAGAATCAAACCATTTGATGACACATGGTGAAAATCAGAACCAAAAGGGTGAAGAAAACAGCTCCACAGCAGAAGCTGTGAATCTTGGCAAGACTTCTATTTCTTATTTGACTTCAAGTCTTATTTGACTAATTTAAACCTTAAACCACTGGAACAAAATTAAATCTGTTTTGAATTAAATACTTCAAAACACACACGGTGCCTTAAAATGACACTACATTTACGTAAGTATTTGAAAAGAGAATTGAGAAGGACTTCTCATTCTTGGCCTAACCAAAGTGTGAAGACTGTTGTAGGTTTAAGAGCACACTGCAGTGCAGTAATGATGTGTTGAACCAAAGGTTCATGAAGGAAAACGAGGCTCCTTCATACACTCAGTTATCTGTCCTTCATATCTCCTATAATCTAGACCATGCCAGGAACCAGCTTCTGACGAGGTGGAATGGTAGTGGGCCAACTGGAGCAGTCAGGCATGGTCGATCATTTGGGGATGTGTGTATGCGTGTGTATGTGTGTGTGTATGTGTGTGTGTGTGTGTCTTTAGGATAGGCTGATAAGACTCCAGCCATGCCATGTTAGGGACAGTTTCATGCACTTTAGTGTAGTATTCCACGCTCGGAGAACCTGAGAGTTGTGTCTGACTTGTGGTAGAGTGGATGGAGGGAGGCCAAGACAAAAGTTGGCTTTGGCCCCTCCACTTGTTTTTGTCAATATACAGCACTGTAACTGCCACCTACGTGATCAGACATTCGACGACCAAATGTGTGGTACTAGGACTTTCTTTCCCCTGTTTGTTTGTTTGTTTGTTTTTTGTCTTATGTATGTTAATTATGAAAATGAATGGAATAAGATTGAAAGATGTTACCTGCTCTACCACTAGGAGGCTTATGTAGTGGAGCTAGGCTTAAACTGCTAAAATCTTCTCCTTTAATGACAGTATATCTCTGTTACCTCTACCACAAGCATTGGGGACATCAGTGCTCACTGAATTTCACCATGGAAAGTACACGGTCAAATTGTCCAAAATGACAGGTGACAAGGGAATGCTCTGCACTCAGAGAATTTTATTTATTTTATTCTTTTTATTTCTTATGGGTTTTTTTTTTTTTAGTATTCTTGTCCCAGTAACTTGTTCTAGGGCCAAAGAGCACAACACTTAGGAGCAGAAGCAGCTTGTGATGTAGCAAAATGTAATGTTCTTAGTTTTGAAAATCTTTGTGGTATTTGGATGATTGTACTTTTCCCACACTATAAATATTACACCACTGTGTGCAATTAATGCATCCAAATACGAGACAGCTGGACTGGACCATTTGGTTCTTTTCCTTTTCACATTCAAATGAAGCAGTCTGCCTCGTGAATTACGACAATGTGTGTATGCAGGCGCGCGTATCTGTAAATATCCTTTCTGTGGAGAGAATATGTCATTGCTTTGTGACTACTGATATAATGAGAGTGTAGGCGGTAGTGCACAGAATTTGCTGTTGTGGTTTTTTTTTTTATTATTTTTTAATGTTCTCTATTCAAGGCTTACACTAAGATCTGTTGACCTGTCTTGCAGTAGAGTAGGCATGTTTTATTAGTATAATATAAACACGTGGTGTTGGTCATATGGAATGACCATGATTGGCTTTAATCTGGCTCAATGAGAAGAGTGTACAGTAAAAATCAACTCTCTGTTCATGAAACGCTGGAAATCCCAATCTGCTATCTGAGAGACATCAGAAAACTTGGCAGCCACACACCAGCCAATCAAAATTTAATACACAGACTGGACGCTTGAAGATAAACGTATGCTCCATCCGTTCCAGCAATTTTACCCGCCGGTCGATCATGCTGGTAGGCAATCAGTGAGCATACTGACACATATGTCAAAAACAGCAAGCTTTATTACGATCAGAGAATCCCCATTTTTCACAGATCTCCAGAGATAGGCGGGGAAATGTTGATGACTGTGGTTAATTGCAATTCTGCCTGTAGAGGTCATGCATGTGACTTTCCAGCAGTTTCAGATGTACCGCTTTATTTGGGTATTGTTTTAATGATGTTTTTAAAAATTTACCTCACAATACAGTTGGCTCGGATCCCTGGAGCAGGACATTTCTGTAACGATGCGGGGCCAGTACCTCCAGCGGTGAAGCGTAGAAGATGGTTTGGCCACATTTGTAAAGACTTGTTTGTTTGTTTGTTTTTTTTCTTTTGTCCTGTCTGCAGGAGTGACCACTGTCCTGACAATGACAACTCTGAGTATCAGTGCCAGAAACTCACTTCCTAAAGTAGCCTACGCCACAGCCATGGACTGGTTCATCGCCGTCTGTTACGCTTTTGTCTTCTCCGCCCTCATCGAGTTTGCCACCGTCAACTACTTCACCAAGAGAGGCTACGCCTGGGACGGTAAAAGCGTGGTCCCGGAAAAGGTCCGTATTCTCATCCCTCACATCCCGACACAACGTTTCAACGCATTATGATGAAAATGTTTGGTTTTTTTTGTTCAGTAAAAACCACACCATAGGCAAACCACAAAAAAAATGTATGTAATGGCTAATATGAAAGTGAAATATTCAAGAGGGAGAGGGTAGCGTACAGAATGCTGACAAACTAGACCTAGACAGAAGTCAAAATTTATCAGCTGTAGTTGACAATGAATTTATTTAATTAACAGTATTTTTGGGGGGGGGGGGACAATAATTTGGAGATACAAATGGGAGAATTTGGATGATAACCTCTTTTGATGGTTTTTACAGAGCATAGCTTGTTAGCTGAAGTCAGTTATCACAAATTGAGTAGCTGAAGCAAAATCCTTAAACAGGACCAAACAGAGAAGGAAAATAAGCGACAAGAGGTTGCATGAAAAAGACAACAACAAAAAAAGCAAAGTAAACCAATCTTAACTCACAAAATGGTCCTTTATCAGCAGATGTGGCAGACCTTTTACCAATGCTAACCAATGCTAAAAACCGTAGCTAATCTGTAAGCATTTTCACAAACCCACATTGTTAACAAGCTGAAGGGGCTGGTCTATGTGAGCCTGGAGGAATCACAATGAAGAGCAGACACAGAGGATAGCTTTATTTCCTCAAACTCAAAAGAAAAAAAAGGATAAAACATATGAACAGTTTTTGATGACTACTCGTGTACTGCCTGTACTAAAATTTGCTCATGCTCAAAATCTCATGAAATTTTGCTTGTTGGACTCTTGTAGGACTAGGGTTAGTTTCAGTATTTATTATTATAATTCTTCAGACAGCATATAAATGTCAGTAGTACAGAACTTAGCGTTCATTTTTTTATAATCACAATATCGTTACTGAGGTATTGGGGTAAAATTATTGTGATAACTGTTTTTTTTTTTTTGTTGTTCTTGTTGTTTTTCTTTTCCTCATGTCTAGTACCTATACAAACCAAATACTGAACTAATGTCAAGTGCTCACAGTGTGTACAGATTGGGTGACAGAGATCTTTGTAACTTAGCTTTAGATTTGGGTTTCACATGTTTTCCCTTGGTCCTGGATCTTCCTGTGGTGGGAGCTGATTGGTCAGGATGCTGCTGAGGCTTTGGGGAACAGGCTGATGTGCCGTCACTTTGTTCTCCTGGTGTAAATGAGATTCATGGAACTTGACAAGAACACTGATTGTTGAGAATCTCTCTGATCCTTAAACTTGTGGCTCATTGAGCCTTCATCCTCTTTCAAACGGTGCTGAACACCTTGAAACGTTAAACAAAGAATTCAATACCAGTAGGGCTGAAACAGCTTGAAACCTTCAACCTCATAGTTAAGCATCTCATGTGCTTAACTTGTTAGATCACCATTTGTGAAGCCTAACAGTAGGACAACACAAATAATGGTACATTAACTGTAATAACAATTTTAGCCTCCACAATTAACTAATCATGACAGGACACAATCAGCTCCTTTTGTTCCCTCAGCCACAATACTAAATAGTGTTTGTAAGAACCTGTGTTGGAATACAATTCTCAACAGTTTTATCTGCCCTACAAGCCACAAAACCACTTTAATAAGCCAATAAGACACGAGAAGCAATGCGACATCATGATTAATGACACAGTTAACAGCCATTGTTAGACCCAACATAAAAGCAGAAGAATGCTGAACTGACCAATCAGCATTCAGGACAGGAAATGCCTGTTTTATCATTATAAACAGTTCTGTGGCTTGAGTCTGTCTACTGCTGTCTTATTCTGCATTCACTTTGCGAACGATCATTAAAAGTTAATCTTGAAAGGCCAGGTTTCTGTTAGAAAGCAATTTTTTTCTCTTTATTTGCTCGATATCAGCTTGCCGTTGACTAACTTATTGTATCATTTTTCATCATTTCAAAACGGCTGTTGCTTCACGCACCTTTCATTCGATAAAGCTTACTAACAGAGACTTTGCCTCTTACGCAGCAAAAGAAGAAGAAGGAGTCTCTCCTGAAGAAGAACAACACTTATACTGCTGCCACGGCAACAGCGTTTGCACCAAACATCGCCAGAGACCCTGGTCTTGCGACCATCGCCAAGAGCGCTCCCCCTCCTCCGACCGAACCCAAAGAGGAGCCCAAACCCAAGCCGCCAGAGGCCAAGAAAACGTTTAACAGTGTGAGCAAGATCGATCGCATTGCCAGAATAGCCTTCCCCTTACTCTTTGGAACCTTTAACCTGGTATACTGGGCCACCTACTTGAATAAAAAGCCCAAGTTACAAGGGGCACTTCAGCCTCACTAGTGGCCCCATTTCAACCCCCCCCCATCCCCACCCCCTCCCTCAACATCCCCTCCCCAAGACCTCACCCTCAGATATTTCTTTACAGAAAAAAAAGAGAAAAAATTCTGTAACTATTAATTAAAATGTGTCCATGGTAGTCAAGCTCCCAGTCTCCATATTGTTTCAATGTTCCATACCTTCCTCGATAAAAAAAAAAAAAAAAGACAAATAAAAAAAAAAAGAACAGAAAAGAAAAGATTTGTGGATCTGAGCAATGTGGTCATGAGCGAAAGAGAAAAATATATATATATATAAAAAAAGCTATCAAGTTTATAAGGTTTTAGGGGGAAATCTGCTCAAATGCACATTGTAACAGTTAGGGACTTCTGTTGTGCTGTTTGTTTATTTATCTGTGTTTCATTGATGTATTGCATTATACCATGACTCTGTACAAAGATCATATTTGCATGGGCTGGGCTTTTGTTTTTGTTTTCTGTTTATTTTTTTTTTCCCCTAATATTTGCTGACCAGTTAAATTCTGCTACCTTCACTCTTAGATGAGTATACTTCCATTTGCTATACTGGATGTTCTGGGGTTAATTCACGTCTTCTTTTCATTTTCTATTATTAATGACATAGAGTTTCAGCAAATAGCAATAACAACATGTCTCAGTGGAAAAAAAAAAGAATCATTTCACTTATGGATTTAAAGATGTAGAGCAGTTTTATCAATCACTATAAACAACATCAAATATCATATTTATCTAGTTTTACTGTAAATATTACGAAGTGCTAGATATGTCAATATTAAGTTTAAGCTTTGCTAACTTTAAAAATGACAAGGTTTAGACATTCAGAGATGGAGAGAGGTTTGTTTGAAACATTTGTTGAAGATTTTCAGGACAGTTTGTATAAGGGGACTTACTGAATCACTGACTGTTTTTTGCACAAAGTTAAATACGTGTAAATAGAGGTACAAGTTTACCTGCGGCGTCGACAAGAGACAGTAGAGCTATATAAACGTAAATATGCTTGTGTATATGCACATGCTAATATGAATATTTTGCTGATGGGTTAGGTGTGAGAAAGAATGTACAACTGTAAAATTTTAATGTCGCAATGCATTTTATATTCAGCAGAAAACCCCTGTGTTCTTTGCTTCTGTTGATGGTTTATGTCGGAGAGAAGCGTGGTAGAAGTTCTTGAGACTTCCGGAACAGTGCTGCTGCTGCTGGTTTTGAGCGTTATGTTTGAAAGAATGATTTGAAAGTGAAAAGCAGGGCCTTTTTCAGCCATCGGGATCGAGTCGTTGAAAAGGCTACTCTTTAAATGGTGTAAGATATCCATTATAGGGAATCCTTTTATGGAAACTTGTCCTTATTTCTTTGAACATCACTCAGAAAGTACCAGCTACACTGCCTTCAGTGATTCATGCTGTTAGAAGACAGATTTTTTTTTTTTTGCTGCTTGTCATTTTCATGTAAAATAATAATAATGAAAATAATAATTATAAAGCTACATGTGCACACCGAAGCATCAGCTATATCTTGTAGTGAAATATCGACAATGTTTTTTTTTTGTTGTTGTTTTTTTTTTTTGGTTTCATTTTGGTTTGGTTATTTTGTAGCCTGATGTCAGTTGCTCTTTCAGCAAGCTCCTCCATAAGAAAAAACAAACCAAATCTGTAAAAAAAGAAAAAAGAAAAAAAAAAGGTCTTGTCTTTTTTTCCCTTTCACCTAAATATGACTAAACAAGCAGAGAGATCACTTCAGTTCACACCTTTTTTCTGATTACTTTTGATGTAGCAATATATGATTAGCAAGGGCTTTTTCATAACCTAAACTCTTGAGTCGATTACCATAGTAGCTTTACATTGACTTCAGGTGGTGACGAGGTCCGGTCTTCACATGTTTGACTATTAGCAATGTTCAGTTCTATCGTTTTCTGTTTGTTTCTCTCCATTTGACTTGAGACTTAAGTCAAATACCTATTTGGTGTTTTTTGACTTTTTCTAGTCATTTGTCCACCAAAATGAACATTTGATATAATTTTACCAGTTACAGGGATTCAGTTTTTTTTGTTTGTTTGTTTGTTTGTTTTTTTTTTTGTTTGTTTTTTTTTTGCACATGGTTGTAGTAGGATTGAAGGTAATGGAGGCAATTCCGCCCTTTGGAGAATTTACTGTATGCAAGGTTACAGGTACCTGTTTCAGTGGAGAGTCTCTTGTTACATGCTGTACAAATATAAATATATAGATATTTCCATTCAGACTTACTGTATTGATGTTTCTTATCATGCCTAAAAGAATTATGAATTATATATATATATATATATATATATATATATATATATATAAAAGACATATTATGCATCTATAACTACTTCATGAAGAGATACTAGTTGATGATGATAAAAATATTGTTTGTTACCAATCTATTGTTATGCATTTTGCACATTAGAAGCATAATTTACATTCATGTTGTCAGCTTTGTGCTATGCAAGGATAGCTTTGAACCACATTAAATAGCTTTTTCCCCCCTTACATACTGTCTGTCAGATTCACAAGATACTGTACAGAGCTTAACTCTTTTATAGACCAGGCACCCTTCTTCTCAGACGGCCATTGTTTCGCTGGGTGACCACATGTTTGCTTTTTGTTTGGTTGGTTGGTTGGTTGTTTGTTTGTTTGTTTGGTTGGTTGGTTTTTTGGGGGAGTGTGCAGGTCTACTTCTGTGGTTGGTCAGAAAACTGCTTTTGAATGTTGATTGCACATTTTTTGGCGACATGGCAATAAAATCAATAGACGCAGTCATTCATATGAATGACAGATCAACCCAATCATCACGTTTGAACATATCAGAATGAACAGTAATGGTTTGCACTGTACATTTGGATGGGTAAGCGAGGAGAATTCTTTTGATTTTTACTGAAGTTGTCTGGAGGTTACATGATCTCTGAAGAATAACAACAAAATGCAGATGAACACACAGCTGTCAGAACCTTTTCCTTCTGTGCGTTTCCTGAGCAGTGACTGAGTAGATTCATTTGGGCGGTTAAGAGAACCCAGAGTATCATGTCTTAGTTTTCGTACAAACTGAACATTGTCGCTCTTAAGCATTGCATCATTATGTTCAATATCTCACCAGTGAAAAACCAGGGTGAAGAAAATCAGCCCCCCCCCCCCCCCCCCACACACACACACCCATCCCCCTTTTTTTGCAAACAGTACATTCTTTTATTCTTCTAAATTGGTTTCTTGAAATGTGACATACTAAATATCCTTTTTGGGGTATATTTATTTTTTCTGGATCGATTGTGTAACTGACTTCTCGATTGGTTGATTGACTCATTCACCGTGAGAAGAAAAATAGACAAGTGAGTTAAAACGAAAGCACAAAAAAAAAATGTTTGTAGTTTTGGTTTTTTTTTTTTTCTTTTTAATTTCATTAAGAAGCTTAAAAGTTAGTCTTTAACATCACATCTGTGGCTAATCCTCACCCAAAAAGAAAAAGAAAACAAAAACAAAAAACCACAGACACAGAGGAACGATGGGGGCAGACGTAGAAATGTCTGTTACAGGATTACAGATGCTTGTCGGTTTGAGGGATTGGGTGCACATTGTAGAACTGTTTGATTTTGTTATGATACGGCCCTGTAGAATCTGATTCTCTGCATTAGTCTTCAAATAAAAGACAAGAAAACAAGTGAATTTTGGATTCTCTTCACTGTCTCATCATTTATGTATGTCATGTCACCGAATATGTCTTATTCTCTTATTAACGTATTCCGTGACAGGTTACATCATCTTAATGTCTTAAAGTACAGCACAAACTATTCTCAGAAATCACTTTGAACATACGCAGGACAGAAATCCAGGTGACATGCGCTCCTAAACAAGACAGAAGATGAAGTCCTGTTCCATTATGACTTTATAGACACTGCAAACTCAATGGGTAGGAGGTGTTTTTCACCTTAATCCAAAGGCGGTCGCTTCGTGATGTGGTGAAATAGAGAATCAATGCGAAAATGGAAAACAAATCCAGGGTGCTTAAGGTGCTGGAGTCTTTTGGACCACTGCATTCTGCCCAGGCTTGACCCGTTTAAGTCCTGTGAACTGTCAGAATTAATATTCGCTCAAGCCCCAGCATCTCTGGCAGTCCAAAAAGCCTGTCAGACGAGGCAAAGCCAAGATTTATTCAAGCATGAACGAGTCTGTGTTCACTCAAACCCCCCCCCCCAATACAACCAGTCACCGCCCCAGTTTCACCATATGGGAACCTACATCATGTAGTCTGAGTCTAGACTTAGAACCTGTCTTGCCTTTCACTCTGTTTTCTGTGTAACCTCTGCTATAGCCTTTATAGTATAGCCTTTAATTAGGAGTGACTGATGAGTCTGTACTCTTCATAGTGCAATTAAGCTTTTGTTTGTTTGTTTGTTGGTTGATTGGTTTGTTGGAAATGACCTTTCCACTGTTGTTATTAAGGTAAAGAATGTGGATTTGATTGCATCCAGACCTCATTAGCCTGTAATTTGTATCATCATGATTATTGCTAAAACACGGAGATTTTTCTGACAGTGAATAGTGAATTTCAAATCACTCTAAAAGAAGCCATCTCTCCTCAGAACAGAAGATCCCTATAGACAAATGAAGGTGAATTACAACTGCATTCAGCAAATCACAGAAAAGATTAACTATGAAAGAGAGAGAGAGAGAGAGAGAGAGAGGTATGTGTGTGTGTGTGTGTGTGTGGGGGGGGGGGGGGGGGGGGGGGGGGGGTATTTCTTGCGTGTCCTCAGACACTCAAGTTCTTTTCAGTTCAGTATGAAATTGTTTGGATGAGTGCTATAGCATTGCACCCTGTGCCTTGCTTTTCATTACAGAGAATCTTTTCCTACTGTAAAGTTAATTGGTTAAGACCTCTGAATCAGACCCAGTGCGACACCTTCCTGCTGTTTGTCTTTCAAGTTGTTCCAGTTTGCCTTTTTTTTTTTTTTTTCTTCTCCCACCAACTCAGGTGTGGAGGAACGTGCTCTTCCCAGAAAAGTGGCGGTATAAGCTACTGGAGGCCGTTACGTCACACAGAGTGAGCCCCCTTTTCATCCCCCCCCCCCCCCTCGTCATCCTCAGTACACGCCAGCCAGAGTACAGAGCTCTGGGCTGGTACAGGCTCCAGCTCTGAACCGCTGTCTGTCTGCCACACTCCACTCCTCCCTCACATCAGTTCTTTATCTGCAGCGATGGTGACAGCACACAAAGTTTTAGATTATTGTTTTTTTAGGGGTTTTTTTGGGGGATATTTGGCCTTCACTATTCGAGTCAGTTATTCCATTGACTGCTACATTTCTATCATGTTTGTTGTTCTCTCTGTTTGACTGAAATAAAACAAACAAACAAACATACAAACAAACAAAATGCTCCAAAACTATTTGTACTCCCCCCATACAAGCATGTGTAATTGTATTTTGTTTTCTGAGAGTGAGTTAGTAGAACAATGTTGATATGTTAGAGGTTTGTGTAGTTGTTTATTATGAGAGTGAGTGTGTAGTACAATGTTGATATGTTAGAGGTTTGTGTAGTTATTTATGAGAGGGAGTGTGTAGTACAGTGTTGATATGTTAGAGGTTTGTGTAGTTGTTTCTTATGAGAGGGAGTGTGTAGTACAATGTTGATATGTTAGAGGTTTGTGTAGTTGTTTATTATGAGAGTGAGTGTGTTATACAATGTTGATATGTTAGAGGTTTGTGTAGTTGTTTATTATGAGAGTGAGTGTGTAGTACAGTGTTGATATGTTAGAGGTTTGTGTAGTTGTTTATGAGAGGGAGTGTGTAGTACAGTGTTGATATGTTAGAGGTTTGTGTAGTTGTTTATTATGAGAGTGAGTGTGTAGTACAATTTTGATATGTTAGAGGTTTGTGTAGTTTCTTATGAGAGTGAGTGTGTAGTACAATGTTATGTTAGAGGTTTGTGTAGTTGTTTATTATGAGAGTGAGTGTGTAGTACAATGTTGATATGTTAGAGGCTTGTGTAGTTGTTTCTTATGAGAGGGAGTGTGTAGTACAATGTTATGTTAGAGGTTTGTGTAGTTGTTTATTATGAGAGTGAGTGTGTAGTACAATGTTGATATGTTAGAGGTTTGTGTAGTTGTTTATTATGAGAGTGAGTGTGTAGTACAGTGTTGATATGTTAGAGGTTTGTGTAGCTGTTTATGAGAGGGAGTGTGTAGTACAATGCTGATATGTTAGAGGTTTGTGTAGTTGTTTATTATGAGAGTGAGTGTGTAGTACAATGTTGATATGTTAGAGGTTTGTGTAGTTGTTTATGAGAGAGAGTGTGTAGTACAATGTTGATATGTTAGAGGTTTGTGTAGTTGTTTATTATGAGAGTGAGTGTGTAGTACAATGTTGATATGTTAGAGGTTTGTGTAGTTGTTTCTTATGAGAGGGAGTGTGTAGTACAATGTTGATATGTTAGAGGTTTGTGTAGTTGTTTATGAGAGGGAGTGTGTAGTATAATGTTGATATGTTAGAGGTTTGTGTAGTGGTTTCTTATGAGAGGGAGTGTGTAGTACAATGTTGATATGTTAGAGGTTTGTGTAGTTGTTTATTATGAGAGTGAGTGTGTAGTACAATGTTGATATGTTAGAGGTTTGTGTAGTTGTTTATGAGAGGGAGTGTGTAGTACAATGTTGATATGTTAGAGGTTTGTGTAGTTGTTTATTATGAGAGTGAGTGTGTAATACAATATTATGTTAGAGGTTTGTGTAGTTTCTTATGAGAGTGAGTGTGTAGTACAATGTTGATATGTTAGAGGCTTGTGTAGTTGTTTATTATGAGAGTGAGTGTGTAATACAATATTATGTTAGAGGCTTGTGTAGTTGTTTATTATGAGAGTGTGTAGTACAATGTTGATATGTTAGAGGTTTGTGTAGTTGTTTAATATGAGAGGGAGTGTGTAGTACAGTGTTGATATGTTAGAGGTTTGTGTAGTTTCTTATGAGAGAGAGTGTGTAGTACAATGTTGATATGTTAGAGGCTTGTGTAGTTGTTTATTATGAGAGTGAGTGTGTTATACAATGTTATGTTACAGGTTTGTGTAGTTGTTTCTTATGAGAGGGAGCCTATAGTAAAGTGTTTTATATGTCAGGGGATAATGCTAATGGAGGGAGTGTGTCGTAAAGTGTGTGTTGTATGTTTGCTCTTAGTGGAATTTTTGTCAGTGTATCGATTGAAGACTTGTGCTATCAAAGGCAGATAACATGGTTTTACGTGTTTGGATGCGTTCCTAGATCATAGAGCTCAAATGAAAACAGATGACATTAAGTAAATATTTCTGTACACATGCAGTTTGGTGCATGGTTGAAAACCTGGACAACTGACCAAGACAAATTTCAAAATCTTTCAAACTGCAGACTGTAATTTTTTTTTCATCATGATCTTCCTCTCTGTAGTTCCTTCTGTAGACCGATCCCGTGCAAATGACTGGAGAGTGAGCAGAGCAAGATGTTCCATTAAAGCCCAGAATGAACAGTATTACCATTGCAATGACCAAAAAAAGCTAAAACACACACTCATTCACACACAGACACAGAGAAACACACATACAGACATACACTCACACACACACACACACACGCACACACACACACAGAGCATATTAAAGCCCCGTAGCGAAAAGTGGTGCTTGTTTAAATGAATGAGTAGGAATGAGTGGAAGCCTCTCTCTGTTCATTAGCAGGACTGATAATGTTATGTGTCAAGCTTAGGTGCTTTCACAGACAGGAGTGAATCTGAGGGAGGCAGAAGGCTGAAGTTTCTACAGAGCGCATTAGAGCTTATGTTGGCAGCGCTGAGTGGGCCTGATCCTCATACAGCCAGACTCCTCTTAATGGACTTTCCATTACTCACTCCAACTCTCACGTTTTGTCTCCTTAAGGTTCACGGGAAAGGAGGGAAATCTGCCCGAAGCAAGTCGGCCGCCTCCAGAAGCAAGGCTGAGGTTGACATATGGAGACATTCTTTTTTTAATGAGGATGAGGATGATGATAATGATGATGATGATGGTAGTGGTGGTCTTATTGATGATGGTCACATTGTCTGTTAGGACATGTACTTGTTTAAGTTAAGAAGGAACTTGCCATAGTTTATTGTCTGCCTTAGTGTTAATGATTCCTTTCTTGCCTTTTTGTTGTTGTTGTTGTTGTTGTTGTTGTTGTTGTTGGTGGTGGTGGTGGTGGTGATGGTGGTGGTGGTGGTGTTATTTTCTCTGTCTACTGTGAGATCATGTTTTGTCAAGTAGAACCAGTACTGGGATTTCGTGTTATGGCAAAAGTTCCAGTCATTTATTTATTCATTTTATCCTCAGAATCCACTTCTTGGTAATGTAAGAGAGTGGAAAAACAAACAAATAAGCAAATAAAAACAACCCAGATAGTTTACTCCCCAAATGGTAACACTCCAGAGAAGTGATATTTCTCAGCTAGTTCCTTAAATCAATAAAGACACAACAGAACTTCTGTCAATACTTACTGAAGTGTACAAGATGATACATGAACTATAAACCAATTTTTTCTTGTATTTGCGTCAGTCTGCATAGCTTGGTGAGAAAAGAGAAAGTTGTGTTTGCTGCTCAGGCAACCCCATAGGTCAACCCAATACACTTTTTACATCCTAAGAAGAAAGAAACTCAAGCGGAGGGTACAACTGGGCGACAGTAGGAACTCAGGCGTAAAGAATTTGGCAGTGTTGACAATGCACTCCTACATCGCTTTTTTTGTTTTTTGTTTTTCTTTTTGTTCTTTCTTTTCATTTGTTTGGGGGGTTTTCTTTGGTCTTTTTTTCAGCGTATGGGGTGGAATCCCTCTGTTCCTGACACCCAGGCTGGGTCTCTGAATGGTTTGGGATGGTGCGATTACCAGTTGCTTGGCTGTCATATTTCGCCGGGACGAATTTGGGACAGAAGGACCCTGGCAGCACACAGCAAACACTCATGTCACAAACATGCCTCCTCCTCCTCTTCCTCCTCTCTCCTCCTCCTCTGGGGAGATGGGGAAAGAGAGAGAGAGAGAGAGGGAGAGAGAGAGAGAGCTGACACATCACGCGGAGGTGTACCACACTGCCACTTACGTGATCAAAGACGTCTGAAAACAGAGCCGGTTCCCGCCGCATAGACACCCTCTGTCGCTACGGCATTGTCTCTCTCTCTCTCTCCCTCTCTCTCTCTCTCTTCCTCCCTATCTCTGTTTCCTTTATTAAACACCATTCTCTGCGTCCCCCCCCAACCTAACACCTACATGCTGTTTGTGAGGCAGGCTTATGCAATTCTGCTTATGTAACATAATTAAAAGTTCCTATTTTTTGACAGTTGCATTTTTTATTCATTTGCCGTTCTTTTACCAGCGACGTAGCCCAATTCTATGCTTTAAGCCTATTTAAAAACAAATTTGACAGGATTGGTGTATGGTATTTTTGTTTGTTTGTTGGTTTGTTTGTAGGGTTTCTTTTTTCATGCAGCGTGAGAAAACATCCAGCTCTGAATTTTCTGAGGGAAGAAAAGAACAGCTTTGATTTTACTGGCTTTCCCTATCTCAACGCACTTCCGATTTTACTGGCTTTCCCTATCTCAACGCACGTCTGATTGGCCTAGCTGATAGACTGCCTAATTCCCAGCGCACCGCTGTGGTTCATTTCCATTTTCAAGGTGAAGTCAGGGCATGTTTGCAGACCTGATGAAAAAAATGACATTGAGACTAGCATAGACACTTAGAAAAGAGAATGTACCTGTAGGCTCTGTTGCGGTTTGCACAAATTAATTGCTGAATCCACAGATTGTGTAACTCATTAAATAATTTAACATATATTATTCTTAGATGCATATGTTTTTATAATGTAGCCTTTAGAAAGTATATAGCCCATAAACATTTTTTTACCTCTGGTTGTACGAATACATATCACTGTCACTCATTTACAACAAATAAGGATTTTGTTTAAAAAAAATGAATAAATAAAATAAGGATTGTCTGAAAGCATGAGGGAGGTATTTAAACTTGAAGGTCTTGCTGGGATAAGACGACCAATTTTGCACAACAGGGTTTGTGAGTGTTTGGTCACTGAGTACTTTCTATTCTTTTTCTCTCTTTTCTTTTCTTTTCTTTTCTTTTCTTTTCTTTTTTAATGAGAAAACCGGTGCAGCTCTGTCAGGTTGCGTGCTGTGCATCAGCATGTGTCTTTGAATGGATTTAGGTCAAGACTCTGCCCTAAACCACTCAAGTGCACTTGCCTTTGTCTTTGTCTCTCAGGCGCTGAGCTGTAATGCTGCCTACTGACAAAGACTTCACAGTTCTTTTCTCTTTTCACCTCTGTCCCCAGGCCCTGACAGTAAGAACCACTGAACACTGCATTTGGGCCAGAACATTTCTAACTAAGGTGGATAACTGTTTTTTTTTTTTTTCATTGTAAAATACTTCAAAAAGAGATGCACAGTTTGTCACCTAGCAACACACAAGGTCTGTTGCTATTTCACAGTGAGCTCTGTTAAACTCCACTGTCACCAGACGCCTTCACACTGGGGCATCCGGCGTCCCTGGGTTCCCTTCGTTTCTTAATGCACCTTACACAGGCACTGTTCCAGAGGATCTAGACCCTGACTCTGGGGTAGGCCAAAGTAATACAACTTCCCCCCTCAGTCATGACTGAGCAAGTAAAATGTGTGGCCAGCAGCTACCTTAAACACATGCCATTGTTAGTATGACATCAGCAAAAAAAAACAACAACTATGTTTTAATACAGCCCCATTACAACCCAGTATAACAAGATGTCCATGCAACAGGATGTTGTGCTACAGGAAAGCTGATTTAAAAGAACGGGCCCATGTTTGGTGGGTTATGTGGGCTAAAATGGGCCCATGTTTGGTGGGTTCTGTGGGCTAAAATGGGCCCATGTTTCATTTTCTGTGGGCTGGGTCATGCTAATCTCGTACAGTGGATTTACACAAACTGATGCAGAAAAGCAGATCATTTGGTCTAATGACAGTCTGCGATGGGCATTTTGTGAAATGTGCATGTTCAGATTCAAATGCATGAACCTCACACTGTGAAAATGTTGATGATATAGCGTATCAGGTTGTTGTTTAGAAACTAAGTTGCTCAAGAAATGCTGTTAGCTGACACAGTGCTACACTTCAACTGCCGAGAACTGATTTCACAAGCGTTGACATGAGTCGCTAGCAAAGTTTGTTCATGTTCAATTTCTTGCTGTCGTCCTTATTGCTAGGGTTTTAACCTCCATAATACCTGACACTGGTTTGCAGCAAACACCTGTGATAATATATTAGTACCTTGTGTGTTTGAATAAATGAAACATTAGAGACCAACGTCCAGTAATGCTAATAGTTCAGTGATGCTAATGGTTCTACTAAAGCCAAAAGTGTAACAAGCGTAAACATTTAAGCTTCAGTGCTCATGAGGCAATGAGTAAATAAACTTTCCTTTTCTTTTCTTTCTACCCCGTGTTCTCCCACTTTGGTATTTATACATTTTCCTGCTTTAACATGACTCCTGTATCAGTCTGGGAAGGTATAGACAGCCTACATATGTCTTACATACATATATACATACAGTGCCCTCCAGAATTATTGGCACCTTTGATAAAGATGATTGAAAAGGCTCATAAAAAAAATCATTTTATCAGTTATTATCTTTATATTATATTGAAAATAGAAACAAAAAATCTTACCTTCATTTGAGGTAAGTTTAAACTGAGAATAAATCAACCACTAGTGAAAAATACATTTACAAAAAGAAATCACATATGTCATAATTATTGGCACCCCCGGAAATGTGAATTAAGGAAATGTTAATGAAGTATGACCTGACACGTTTAACTAATTTTAAGTTGGCCTAAGAGTTTAGGAAGTTGTAAGCAGTCATCAATTATTTCCTGTTTCACTGGGGTATGAAAATGAGGTGACATAGGGCCCAAATCCCTTAGCCATTCATCACCATGGGAACGATTCAAAAGCATTCCATTACAATAAGGCAAAAGTGTGTTGACTCGCACAAATCAAGGAATGAATCCGAGAAAATAGCTAAATGACTTAAAATGCCCATATCAACAGTTAGGACAATCATTCAGAAGTTTAAGGAATTTAAAACTATCATGAACTGGCCTGGAAGAGGAAGCAAGGCTATTTTGTCAGCAAGCACAATGAGGAGGACGGTCAGAGAAGCAAAACAATCTCCAGAGACCACAGTTTCAGAAGGACACAGTTTGGCAGCATCTTGGGGTTACCCACAAATCCACTATAAGATGTCACCTCCATGCCATGCCAACTGTTTGGAAGGTATGCCAGAAAGAAGCCTTTCCTATCTTTTCGCCACAAGCAAAAGCAGATGCCACTGGAACTTTACCTGGGATGGGCTGCTATGGTCAGAATGAAACAAAAATTGAGCTCTTTGACTCCAAACGCTTTAAGGTGGGTTTGGCGTAGAAATAAAGATGGCTACAGAGAAAAGCACCTAATACCAGGTGTTAAATATGGTGGAGGATCTGTGATGCTGTGGGGCTGTTTCTCTTCCAAAGGCCCTGGCAGTATTGTTCACATACATGGCATTATGGATTCTAGGAAGTACCAGGTGATTTTAAATCAAAATCTGGCTGCCTCTGCCAAGAAGCTAAAACTTGGTTGTGGTTGGATCTTCCAGCAGGACAGCGATCCAAAGCACACATCAAATCCGCTCAAAAATGGTTAAATGAACACAAAATCAAGGTTTTGCCATAGCCATCCCAGTCCCCTGAGCTAAATCCAATTGAAAGCCTGTGGGTTGAGTTGAAGAAGAGCGTGCACAAGAGAAGACCCAGGACTCTGTAAGATCTGGAGAGATTCTGCATTGAGGAATGGTCGAAAATCCCTTCTTCTGTGTTCTTAAGTTTTAAAGAGCATTACAAGAGAAGACTCAGTGCTGTTCTGTTGGCAAAAGGGGGTTGCACAAAATACTAAATGAAGGGGTGCCAATAATTATGACACACTTGTTTTTCGGAATAAAATTTATTTTGTGATCAGCTGTGACCTTTTTCTTGTGGTAATGGGCTCATATGGAATCTATATATTTTCTTTATTTACTTAGTAAAGACAACATTTCATAGACAGTAAGGGGAATTTTCATCAGCCTTTTTCACTCATATTAAATAAGAGTGTCAGTAATTCTTGTGGGCACTGTATAAAGTCAGCCACCGTTTCCTTTCACCCGTCAGTGTAGAAGAATCTCGACAGGAACACAGCGCGTGTGGAAGACAATGTTGCTGCACTGGACCCGCCTGCAACTGTACAGATGCCTCATTGATGGTATAAAAGTACATGAACATAAATGAACAGCCAATGAAAGCAAAGACACACACATACATATCCACTGGATATGATTGTGATAAAACGATATACCAGCTGTAGCCCGCAAAAGCCTGAATCAAAGGGGAAAAAGACTGACTGCTCTCCCAGACACTCCTATCTGTATGCACGCAGTGCTGTGCCCACCTCAAACACACACACACACACACACAGACACACACACTCACACACAGACACGCACCCACACACAGACACACACTCACACACAGACACACACACACTCACACACGCACACTGACACACAGACACACACACACACACACACACACGCACACTCACACACAGACACACACACACTCACACATTCACACACGCACACTGAAACACACACACACACAAACACACTCACACACAGACACACATACACACACACACAAACACAAAGTCAAACGATAAACGGGCCAGATTCGATTTTTGTCCAATGATAAAGATGTATAAATTCCAATCGCATCTCTCTTTCAGCGGCCGTCTACGAAAAGCCAGATTAATGTGGACAGGTCATAACTGACTATAACCGAAAAGCAGACAGAGGTTTAAGTGTCCGCAAATCAAACATTTCAAAGCACACTGAAAGAGATCTGTAATGTTACGCCCTTCCATAAGTATGTATTAAATACTGTGTCATAGAAGTCAGTAAGACAGATCTGTACTATTAGGTCCTTACATAAGTTTATATTAAATACTGTGTCATAGAGGTCAGTAAGACAGATCTGTACTATTAGGTCCTTCCATAAGTTTATATTAAATACTGCGTCATAGAGGTCAGTAAGACAGATCTGTACTATTAGGTCCTTACATAAGTTTATATTAAATACTGTGTCATAGAGGTCAGTAAGACAGATCTGTACTATTAGGTCCTTCCATAAGTTTATATTAAATACTGTTTCATAGAGGTCAGTAAGACAGATCTGTACTATTAGGTCCTTACATAAGTTTATATTAAATACTGTGTCATAGAGGTCAGTAAGACAGATCTGTACTATTAGGTCCTTCCATAAGTTTATATTAAATACTGTTTCATAGAGGTCAGTAAGACAGATCTGTACTATTAGGTCCTTACATAAGTTTATATTAAATACTGTTTCATAGAGGTCAGTAAGACAGATCTGTACTATTAGGTCCTTACATACGTTTATATTAAATACTGTTTCATAGAGGTCAGTAAGACAGATCTGTACTATTAGGTCCTTACATACGTTTATATTAAATACTGTTTCATAGAGGTCAGTAAGACAGATCTGTACTATTAGGTCCTTCCATAAGTTTATATTAAATACTGTGTCATAGAGGTCAGTAAGACAGATCTGTACTATTAGGTCCTTCCATAAGTTTATATTAAATACTGCGTCATAGAGGTCAGTAAGACAGGTCTGTACTATTAGGTCCTTCCATAAGTTTATATTAAATACTGCGTCATAGAGGTCAGTAAGACAGGTCTGTACTATTAGGTCCTTACATAAGTTTATATTAAATACTGTGTCATAGAGGTCAGTAAGACAGATCTGTACTATTAGGTCCTTCCATAAGTTTATATTAAATACTGTGTCATAGAGGTCAGTAAGACAGATCTGTACTATTAGGTCCTTCCATAAGTTTATATTAAATACTGTGTCATAGAGGTCAGTAAGACAGATCTGTACTATTAGGTCCTTCCATAAGTTTATATTAAATACTGTGTCATAGAGGTCAGTAAGACAGATCTGTACTATTAGGTCCTTCCATAAGTTTATATTAAATACTGCGTCATAGAGGTCAGTAAGACAGATCTGTACTATTAGGTCCTTACATAAGTTTATATTAAATACTGTGTCATAGAGGTCAGTAAGACAGATCTGTACTATTAGGTCCTTCCATAAGTTTATATTAAATATTGCGTCATAGAGGTCAGTAAGACAGGTCTGTACTATTAGGTCCTTACATACGTTTATATTAAATACTGTCATAGAGGTCAGTAAGACAGATCTGTACTATTAGGTCCTTACATAAGTTTATATTAAATACTGTGTCATAGAGGTCAGTAAGACAGATCTGTACTATTAGGTCCTTACATAAGTTTATATTAAATACTGTGTCATAGAGGTCAGTAAGACAGATCTGTACTATTAGGTCCTTCCATACGTTTATATTAAATACTGTGTCATAGAGGTCAGTAAGACAGATCTGTACTATTAGGTCCTTACATAAGTTTATATTAAATACTGTCATAGAGGTCAGTAAAAAAGCTCTGATGTCAGTCAATCACCCCATGAGTAAAAACCAAAATTAGACTCGCTCACCCTGCACTGAAATGAACTAGGTTGCAGTGATATTTGGGGTAAGTTTAATTTACTGCTACCTTGCCTGAGTTCCTTCAGTTAATAGGCCAATAACTTTGTACTGTGAGTTTGCAAAATTTGTTTTTGGTCTTCCTACCTCCTAATAATGACTGCTTAGGCGTGAAGTCATCTGGTGTTTTTTTTTCACATTTGCTCTCTTAATCATAATATTTGGAGAAATCCACCCTATGAATCTGCCGTGTGCCCTTAATAAAACACTCATGGAGAATTATTATTCACACTGTTTGTGTGTTTGGAGCAGATTGTCCATGTTACAAGCACGAGATTTAAAGTCCAAGACAGACAGTGTCTATGCCTGATTTCAAAGAGCTTTAAAATTGTACTAAATGTATCCAATAAAAATACATGGGATCCATTCTGGGCTCTGGGTTTCCCAGTGAATAAGTCTTTGTTCTGATGTTTGATCATGTCTCCAGGCCTTTCTTTCATTTGGAGGGAATTATGCGTTCTGAATCATACTCACGTGCTCACATACTCGCCCTCCCCCCAACACCACCCTACCCAGGAAAAAAAAAAAAAAGTCTGGTTTAGCATTAAAACAGTCCTTGACTAACAATTTCCGTTCATGAGTGTTCTTTTTCAAGAGATAAATAATTGAAGCATGTAATAAAGGGGCTTCTAAAAGAGATTACTTGAGGAAGATGGTGTTTTTCACATAAGAAGAGAAAATGTTTTAGGCAAATGCTAGAGAGAAATGATGATGTAACTCGGGGTCTGTGAGGACAATGTAGCGTCCATTTGGATACACAGATCAAATCTATCCGTGCGCTGAATACAGCGAATGAGTAGATCTGCACGCATTTACACCACAGGAGCGCACATGAAGCGCATCGCGTTAAGCTGAACTCACTTCTTTAGCGTTTAATTACGAGCTGAATCGGTTACCCTTGAAACTCTCAAAACAGTGTCACACAACACATTGTTACGTTCTCCCTTAGTTCGTCGACATGTGTTTTTCTTGCCGCTCGTCCGCTCGCTCAGGACACGTGAGGAGAGCAGGTAGACGAAAGTTATGAGGAGAACTGCCCCCGCCCGACACTGATTATCCAGGAAGGGGGGAGAAGTCCTCATGGGGTGTCGCGGAGTTCGACAGCACAAAAAAGGCTTTATAACATCAGTCTCTTCGTAGCATGGAGTCACTACGGATTGGATGATCTGCATTTTGATTTCATCACCGCTGGCCTGATTTTTTTTTCTGAAGCAGTGAGCTGGCTCAGCTGTTGCCACGGCGACTGATTACAGACAGGCAAGTATCCCAGGATGACATCAGAACCAGCCATCACAAAACACGCACGTCCATCTGTGGTCGCGTCAGACTTTCAGGCACTTTGGTGACCAAACTTTTAAACTGGACACGAGTGAGATTTGATGCATCAGTAAAGGCGCTGTACAGACGTTCTGGGCATCACAAAGTTAAATAAGATAAATACGGGTGTCGGAGGATGAAAGCGGCACCACGTGTGTGTGTGTGTGTGTGTGTGTGTGTGTTTGTGTGAGTGTGTTTTCCCTTTAAGTGGATTAAACCCTGTACATACACACAACCAGTTTTACAACACAAAACCCACTACATACACATTATCAACACAAAACTATGTACATACATACAACCAGCCTAACAACACAAAACTCAAAATATATACACAACCAGTCAACACAAAACCCACTACACACACACAACCAGTTTATCAATACAAAACCCACTACATACACACAACCAGTCTATCAACACATAACCCACTACACACACACAACCAGTTTATCAATACAAAACCCAAAATATATACACAACCCGTCTGTCAGCACAAAACCTTGTACATACACACAACTAGTTTAGCAACACAAAACCCAATACATACATACAACCAGTCTATCAACACAAAACCCTATACATACATACAACCAGTTTATCACTAAAAAAACAATTACATACACAAAACCCAGTACATACACACAACCAGTTTATCAGTACAAAACCCACTACATACAACCAGTTTAGAAATACAGAATCCATTACATCCACACAACAAGTTTATCAATACAAAACCCTGTACATACACACAACCAGTTTAGGAATACAAAATCCAGTACATACATACAACCAGTTTATCAATGCAAAACCCAGTACATACATACAACCAGTTTAGCAATACAAAACCCAGTACATACACACAACCAGTCTATCAACACAAAACCCAGTACATACATACATACAACCAGTTCAGCAATACAATACCCAGTACATACACACAACCAGTTCATCAGTACAAAACCCTGTACATACACACAACCAGTTTAGCAATACAAAATCAAGTACATACATACAACCAGTTTAGGAATACAAACCCTGTACATACACACAACCAGTTTAGGAATACAAAATCCAGTACATACATACAACTAGTTTATCAATGCAAAACCCAGTACATACATACAACCAGTTTAGGAATACAAACCCTGTACATACACACAACCAGTTTAGGAATACAAAATCCAGTACATACATACAACTAGTTTATCAATGCAAAACCCAGTACATACATACAACCAGTTTAGCAACACAAAACCCAATACATACATACAACCAGTCTATCAACACAAAACCCTATACATACATACAACCAGTTTATCACTAAAAAAACAATTACATACACAAAACCCAGTACATACACACAACCAGTTTATCAGTACAAAACCCACTACATACAACCAGTTTAGAAATACAGAATCCATTACATCCACACAACAAGTTTATCAATACAAAACCCTGTACATACACACAACCAGTTTAGGAATACAAAATCCAGTACATACATACAACCAGTTTATCAATGCAAAACCCAGTACATACATACAACCAGTTTAGCAATACAAAACCCAGTACATACACACAACCAGTCTATCAACACAAAACCCAGTACATACATACATACAACCAGTTCAGCAATACAATACCCAGTACATACACACAACCAGTTCATCAGTACAAAACCCTGTACATACACACAACCAGTTTAGCAATACAAAATCAAGTACATACATACAACCAGTTTAGGAATACAAACCCTGTACATACACACAACCAGTTTAGGAATACAAAATCCAGTACATACATACAACTAGTTTATCAATGCAAAACCCAGTACATACATACAACCAGTTTAGCAATACAAAACCCAGTACATACACACAACCAGTCTATCAACACAAAACCCAGTACATACATACATACAACAAGTTTGGCAATACAATACCCAGTACATACATACAACCAGTTTATCAATGCAAAACCCAGTACATACATACAACCAGTTTAGCACAACAAAACCCAGTATGTACATACAACCAGTTTAGCAATACAAACCCACTACATACACACAACCAGTTTCAGTACAAAATCCAGTGCATACACACAACCAGTTTATCAGTACAAAACCCACTACATACAACCAGTTTAGAAATACAGAATCCAGTACATACATACAACCAGTTTAGCAATACAAAACCTGGCATGTACATACAACCAGTTTAGGAATACAAAATCCAGTACATTACATACAACCGGTTTATCAATGCAAAACCCAGTACATACATACGACTAGTTTAGCAATGCAAATCCCAGTATGTACATTCAAGCAGTTTAGCAATACAAAACCCAGTACATACATACAACCAGTTTATCAGAACAAAACCCAGTACATGCACACAACCAGTTTAGGAATACAAAACCCAGTACATACATACAACCAGTTTCAGTCCAAAATCCAGTACATACATATAACCAGTTTAGCAACACAAAACTCACTACAAACATAACCAGTTTAGCAATACAAAACCCAGTACAAACATACAACCAGTTCAGCAGTACAATACCCAGTACATACACACAACCAGTTTAACAACAGAAAACCCAGTACATACGCACAACCAGTTTAGCAATACAAAACCCAGTAGCCTATATACCACCAGTTTATCACTACAAAACGCAGCAGCCTACATACACAAAGCTGCAGATAATATCACTGCAGTGAACATGCCCACTGTCTGCTTCAGTCAACACTCTTTTGCCATTTTACTCTCTCTCTCTCTCTCTCTCTCTCTCTCTCTCTCTTTCCCTGTCTCTCATTATCTTCTTCTTCCTCTTCCTTTTTATTCATCCTCTGCTGAAGATTTTAAATGGAGTGTGACAGAGAAAGTTTTTTCATTTCTTTTTCCTCATCTGCTCTCCTCAAGGTCACCTTGGAGATGGTGAATGAAATGACACCCCCCACTACCTCCCATAATCCAGTGCGTGGAGCAGCGCTGTGTTGATGTGATTTGTAATGTTTTAAGTGTTTCATGACCTGTCCACAGTAATCTGGCTTTTCATAGATGGCTGCTGAAAAGAGAGATGCGACTGGAATTTATACATCTTTATCATTGGACAAAAATCGAATCTGGCCCGTTTATCGTTTGACTTTGTGTTTGCGTGTGTGTGTGTGTGTGTGTGTGTGAGTGTGTGTGTGTGTGTGTGTGTGTCTGTGTGTGAGTGTGCATGTGTGAGTGTGTGTGTGTGTGTGAGCGTGTGTGTGTGTGTGTGTTTGAGGTAGGCACAGCACTGCGTGCATACAGATAGGAGTGTCTGGGAGAGCAGTCTGTCTTTTTCCCCTTTGATTCAGGCTAAAGCTGGCATATCGTGTTATCATAACCACACATATATCAGGACCCCTCTCTCTCTCTCTCTCTCTCTCTCTCTCTCTCTCTCTTTACACTCCTCTCCTCCGCTGACAGCTCTGATATGAAAATCCCTGTAATCAGAGGATGGACAGATGAACAAAGTGGACAAACAGTGGAAAAATTGAGTTTTCTGATTACTTTAAACATTGCCACACAAAGATTATCGCCCTCTCCATAGCAAATTTCAGTTTACCCAAGCTATATGACTAATGTTCTGTTGGATCTCAACCGCACTGTACAGGCCAGAGAGAGAGTGGGAGTGGGAAGCAGTAAAAAAAAAAGTTTCACACCATTTTATATTCATTAGCTTGCACTTATTGCGGTAAATCCAGTAGGGGGAGTTATTGCAGTTGTTGCCTGGCGACTGGGATCGTGGAGACAGGACTGGTGAGAGAGTGGGCGGAGTCAGCCCTGTCAATCAGCGTGTTCAATCTTACCACGCATACAAAGGACAGCAGGCACACAGGTCCCAGGTGCCACTGCTAAAGGATGAACAAACAAACTCAGAGCGCAGGCAGAGAGAGGGACAAAAAAAACCCCCAAACAAACAACAACAAAAAAACCCCCAGATACTAGACTTGTGGCAGAGCCCTGAGAGAAGGTCCACAGTAAGATAAAAAGGAGATGGAGTTGTTCAGCTCTGTTAGATCCACACATGTCCAATGCTGAAGACAGCGTATTACAGGAAAGAAATAAATCCATCAAGCAGCAAAGAAAGATGTGTTAACTGGTGTATGCCTGTGTGAGACACACACACACACACACACACACACACACACAGAGAGAGAGAGACACACGCAAATGAAAAATACCCTGAGGAGACCAATCACACAATGATTTGAAGCTGAGCAGGTGTCATATTTTATATTCTGATATTAGGCCAGTCATAGATACCTTTTTTTTTGTATTCAGTGCAGGAAACATTCTTCATCCAAATTGCTGTGAGACAATGTGATTTTTTTCATTCTGCATAATTCATGCTTTATTCCCCAGGAAAGATGACCTCAGAGATTACCTTAAACTGGACTCACAAGTTCCAGATTCACAAGTTTTTTAGTCTTCACTGAAATCCTTCCTTTTCATTTCTCTGATGTAATCCAAAAAAGATTACACAAAATTTATTTCTACTCATCAAACCTCTATCTGATTGTACCTAATTGTTCACTGCCCGGCATGCTGTTGGAAACAAATTTTTAATTGAAATTGACATGGGGTAATACATCAAAAAAAAAAAAAAAACAGAAAGATGGATAGATAGATTACATCTGTTTACATTTACATCTATATCTTTTTACATTCACCTTTACAATGTGACTTACAATATGGACTTATATTTAACACACTGACTTGTCTTACTGTTAGCCATCCAAAAATATATCAGTTGTGACAAGATCATTTGTGACACCAGTACCATAAAAAATCAAAAAGAATATTTTATGATTGGTCCATATGTGAAAACTTCTCAGCTATGGACGCACTTTAAGACTTCTCTGGTGGTATTCCAGAGTCTAGGAAACACCTCTTTTCTCTTTCTGCTGATGAGTCAGAGCTAGTTAATATTCTGTATTTCCACATATTTCACATGGACAACATAAATTTCACATGTGCTTGTATTTGGAATAAATTAGTGATCATACCGTGGTTATATATGCCTTGAGAGAGTTACCAAAAGGTTAAAGACTAATTGTGTTCATTTCTAATCTCTTATAAACAAATGCACTGGCCTGCCTTTAGTGTGTGTTCAGGTTGTTAAAGACATTAGGGGCTGATCAGAGTGACGTGAGGAATTTTCTAATGAAAACCTTAACTGTCACCTCCTCCGTAACTGAAATGTTTAAATTATGTGGAAATCAATCATCTTTTCTGACCTGCATGTCAGAGAAGCCTCGTTGTTACATTGTGAAACGAGCATGTCGGATCGGCTGCAAAAGACCAGAAAGATGAGTTATGTTTAAAAGAAAGCCCGAGCGACCTTCAGACTGTCACTGCACGCTCTCGACGCCACACAGCAAGATACCCTGTGGGAATATAGAGGCTCCCTCATGTTTTAAACGTATGTAAAAGGAAAGATTCACCAGTGTTCGTTACACTTGACATTAGGTAAAACTGTTTCATGAGAGGAGGTTTAACACATCGCATGGGTGGTGACAGCTAATATTCAACATGCTAGCATTAGCATGAAATGGAGAGAACTGGAGTATTTGTGTGTCTGACAGATGAGGTGTCCGAACAAGACTTGATGCTGTAAGAAAGGGGGGGGGGGGGGGTGTAGTGTTTTGATTTATCTCATAACATTCATCGACCTAAAACTATTCCACACACAGCAGTACATTACAACTACAGATAACTTGTGTGTGTGTGTGTGTGATTGTGTTGCCTTGGTAACACTGTTTACAGAGCTTGAGTCTGTCACCTGCTGAGCATTATCACAAGGTAATGGAGTTTCAGTGTCTGAAAGCTACCAATCTTCTTTAGAAGTGTTTACATGGGAATGCTGGCAAATTAGATTTTTATGGTAATGCAAAAACCAATTGAGCTTCCATAGTTTCGTACTGAATACAAACAGGTCTTTTGTTGATTTTTTATCTCACAAATCAACAGTGACATAACTGGATTGAGGACCTCGTTGTGAAAGGTCTGTTTGAATCTCTGTCCCCCAGTGTTCCTAGCTAGGTATGCTAATGTTAGCATTTTAAAACTCAGCTATCAGAGCCTGGTTTATACCCCTTCCCCTCAGTTGCAGCATGAAAAAACACACTGGTGTTATTTACTGTCTGGTCGACAGTCTTTAGATAAGGGGAACGATGGTGCATGTTCTGAAGAAACCGTTTTTAAAACAGATTAATTGAGCACACTTGGATGTTTGCAGACTCAAAAGAATGCTAGTCAAATGTCCTAGACTTTTTTTTTGTTTTGGAACAATCTGAAAACATTTAATGTGCCTACTGACAGATATGATTCATAACCATGAGTCACTAAGTCTCACAAAAGCTTTGTGATGTCATAATCATCCACATCACTCTGTTTCACAAACACACTGTCGTCCTCCCCGGCTGTGTTAAACATTTCATATATATAATCAAGAACAGAATTTTGCATGAATATTTCCAATGTAGGATGAGTGCATTTTGTACTTCAGTAGAATATATCAGTATTGATAGATAGATAGATTTATTTATAAATATAATGCCTATTTAAAGACCAGATCTGCCTTACACATGTTACGTCTTAAATGGAAAATAAAATGCTCTAAAATTATGTTCATACGTTCTTTTTCCATCTTCAAAAGGGTAAAAAAATAGTTTTATTAATTCTCAGAAAATCAATTTTTAATGGAACCGAACCGTTATATAATGGGTGCCAGTTCCCATGCAATAACGGCTGTAATTCACTGTAGGTGCAGCCGTTTGTTTCATTATCAATGTTAATTTGCCCCCAGCTGTTTTCAATGTTTGTGATTCCTGTGATGTCACACGATAAATTCAGTGGTTCCAGAACATTCCCTCTGCTGAGTCGTGCCAGAGCAGGACTCACCATTAAAGCAAAGATCAAGGAACTGGCTCAAAATAAGTTTTAAAAGCTTTGGGTGTCACATGGAGTTGAGACGCGGCAGGCACAGAGTGCATGGTTTCCTGTTTGGTCTGGGCCATTCATCCACCGCATGATGAAATGTAGAGATACGGTCAGAAAAATGGAGAAAAAATGAAAAAAAAACCTGCCATGTGGCTTTTACAGTGAAGCCTTCTGAGGTCTGCTGAAATGAAAGCCATCACTGCTGGCTTTAAGGTATTGTGTATAACGTGGCACAAACCCAGCATGCAACAGAGGACACCGTTCCTATCATGTAACTTAGCAATGACATCATCACGTTAAAGAAATTATTCGAATTGGTACAGACTGGGCCAGTCACAGAAGGGAAATGAAAGGTGCAAAGTTTTAAATAAAAGGGAAATAAAGCTGGAGCTGGGAATGATGATTAATATTCAGCCTGTCAAAGATCAGTAGAAAACTGACAAACCCAGCCTCAAGTATCTAAATATCAAACGGGTACATTTTGACTTGTGTGGCACTAGTCAAGATTTGAGAGGCACAGTGATCTAAGCGTGGAAGGAACCTTCCATAACAGACGATGTTGGTTTCACCTGAAGTGCCTTGACCAAATATTAATGCAGGAATAAAAAGTATTTCTTTTAGATTATTTTTTACTTATGCTGTTTATTAAATACCTTACTCAGAGATGGCCGTATGCTGTAGTATGTGTCTGCCAGATTTGGAAGATTTTGCCATAACTTCTATTAAGAGAACAATAAAACCATTTATAAATAAATAGACCCAAACAAGCAGGGACATAAAGTACT
Organism: Chanos chanos; assembly: GCF_902362185.1. Classification (NCBI taxonomy): domain Eukaryota; kingdom Metazoa; phylum Chordata; class Actinopteri; order Gonorynchiformes; family Chanidae; genus Chanos; species Chanos chanos. The sequence goes on from NC_044510.1 coordinate 2,094,834, forward strand.
AAGTTGTTGTGACATGTAACGTTCTATAAGGAATAAACGTAGTTCACACAGAGAGACAGGGGAAACCTTTGTGTCACTGCAGTGTAGATGGCCTCTACATACACACACACACACACACACACACACACACACACACTGCGAAGCCTTACTTCACTACAAAAAAACATCTGACTGACGTGTGTTCAGATAAGACATGCAAAGGCGTTGCTCTCTCTCTCTCACTCTCTCTCTCTCTCTCTCTCTGTCTCTCTCTCTCTCTCTCTCACTCTCTCTCTCTCTCTCTCTCTCTCACTCTCACTCTCTCTCTCTCTCTCTCTCTCTCTCTCTTCCCCCTTTCTCCCATCCTCACATCCTGAAACAGGTTGGAGGCATCAGGGATTTTCACACAGGAGAGGCTGGACTTGGAGAGGAGGGGAGGGGGGGGGGGTAGAAGCAGACAGGGACAGGGAGTTAATTCATTCCTGGTCTGAACACACTCCAGAAAAGACATTAAAAGTTCCTGCCCAAACCCATTACACTCCACTGAGACACTTCCCTTTTTACCAAATTGAATCAGGAGGCCAGGTAATTGCTCTTATGTAAAGAAAAACTGGACAGCCTTGCCCAAGTGTGGAACGGCTGCCGCTAAAGGTGGAGGTAATGTGAACCTGAGATCAATTAGAATAAGTTTGTCTAATGCACAAAAAAGTCCCTCTCTGTCTTGCAAACACAATTTTCTTCCCTGCAGAGAGAGCGGGAAAGAAAAAAAAAAAAAACCCTTTCAATTTAGGCTTGATGTAAAAATTTTAACCCATCAGGAACTCAATAACTTGCGAATCTCAGCGTTATTAGTCCCCGCCATATTCGACCTGCGTTATCGCTCACTTTTACCACAAAATTATGAAAAATGACTTTCTGGTTACAAATAGATTACTCAAACTCTCATGCGCAGGTAGTGAACGAGCACGCCGCAAATGAGAAATTGACTTTCATATGCTGTTGCAAAGGTGTGGAACATAATTGAAAATCTTAAACAAAAAAAGAAAAGAAAAAAGAAAAAAAAGAAAGTAAATGAACAAAATATCTTATAGGAACACAGTGTCAAAGCGTGCATTTGACAAACAGACTACAATACTGGACCTTGGGCTTTTTTTTTTTTTTTTTTTTTCTTTTTGTTTTTTTTTGTTTTTTTTTTTGTAGAACAGCAGTAAGGTAGACAAGTATGAAGAGTAATGATGCTGGAGTTGGAAAAGTATTGGAGTTTGAGAGGACAGTTCACAGGGAGGATCTGTCGGTCCATCTGGATAGTGTTTCAGTAAAACCATATTAATATGGAACAGGCACTTAAAGAGGGCGGGAAAACCTGCTCAGCTGAAATTAGACTATGCTAGTATAAGTTAGAGACTTGTCTAAAAAATCCAGGTGACACAGTGTTAATGAACAGCTTGAAAAACGAGAATGGATTGATGCTTGTAAGATGAAACCACATCAGATGGAGCCTTTGGAATTTAGTCGAGCTTCCTAGACTGTGAGACAGAGCGGCCTCACAATGCAATTAATCGTCAGCAGGTTTATTTTCAGGCTCTCACAACTTGTTGACATCAACGCTTTCGAGTGTTTAAACACTTTTCAGACAGCTTGTCATAAGTGGTGTTAAACATACACACACACACACACACACATACACACACACACAGATACAAAATTGGTGACGCTCTCTCTCTCTCTCTCTCTCTCTCTCTCATTCTCACACACACATGCGCGCGCGCGCACACACACACACACACACACACACACACACACACACACACGGGTTCTGACTTAAGGTATGTCAGAAATTAAAAAAAAAAAAAAACATTTAGAAATAAAAACAAAGTACATCTTTACTGTATCGAAATGTATTTCTGCAGTACTTTTAACACTTTCTTTTACTTGTATATTGTTTTTGAAAACCGTGTACCTTTTACTTCACTACATTTTCCAGAGTCTGAGAAAGCATTGTGTTACTTTTCCAAAATGACTGTGAAGTTAGCCAGAGGTAAACTATAAATTGTGACAAATGGTTTGCAGACAGAGGTAAGCCAGGAGCCATCCCATATAAGGTCATACACAGACAAGCCACTGACCCAGAGCCAAACAATGCACAGCACTGCACATAACTCTCCCGCTGTCCTCATAATTTACAAAAAGATGAAAATGATAGCAGTTTGATTCCTGTTTCACGTAGCCTACGACTCATCATCACCAAGGACTGTCTGTCTGTGTGGACATGGAGCAACAGTTTACAGTCGAAAACCAAAGCTATGGCTGGGTAGATAGATAGATAGATAGATAGATAGATAGATAGATGGATAGATGGCCTTGTTAGATGAAATGTTATTTATGGAAAATCTGTTTGCCTTATTCACTTGCCTTGCCTCTTCTCAGTGGTATGCTCCTCATAGCATTTGATATATGCTGTGTATAATTGTAAATGAAATCTTTTTGTAATAATGTGATACTGCAGTATAATAAATGGTATGCTGCCATATGTCTACATGCCCTAAAACAGCGTTCTCTAAATGTGGTTCTGCAGGACCACAGTCCTGTTCTTCTATAAAAAACGACAAGACTTTGAACCTCCAGGACTGGGTTTGGGGAAACCAACATTAACTACAACCTGATGTGAACAGAGCCCCGGGGAGTTGGCCATTCTGGTATAATGCATCATCGAACAAAGACATATCCAGAGAACGGCTACAGTTCTGAACGAGATAAAGAGAGCTGGAACAGGCGGTGTTGAGATAAGCGTGAGTAGGTTTGAAAAAAATATGCTTGTAAACCTTTAAGATGGATACAATAGAGCCATGAAGATGCCTGGTCTACAGAGAACAACCGTGGGCTATGTCTCAAGGCTGGGAGTTTTAGTATATTTTGATATGGTCTACACTATTGATTTGTACACAAATGCCAAAAATAAGGTCTAGATAAGATGTATGATCTGTGCTGAAGGGTCAAAGTCCTGCTGGTTTTATCAACCAACCACGGGGGTCTCTGATTGACAAGTGTGCACACCTGTTTCTCAGGTAAAAATCAGCCGCTGATTAAGAAGTAAAGGTCAAACACCAGCTGGATGTCAGCCTTCCACATCTGAATTTGGGTGTCATCTGATTGATGACAAAAACCATTATGTAGCCAAACTAAAACCAGGAGGATATATATGTGTGTGTGTGTGTGTGTGTATTCTGTATTTTTTACAGCTACACTCAGAATGAATCTTCAGACAAAAAAAATGAATGTTCTGGTTGTTAAGCGGTTGCTAAGCCAACGACATCATTAAATACAACTATTATTTACAGTTGCTTAACGACCAGCTGCTGTCATCCTCCCTTCACCAGTCATTGACAATGTGCTGTTTGTTCACTAAAGCTAAATCGTTTGTTAATGTTGCAATGGCTTTTGGAAGTGACAGCTTTTTCCAAAGAGAGGAAAGAAAGTGTAACCTTGGATTTTTTTTTTTTTTTGAACATTACGTAATTCCCTCTTGACAAAATCAACAAGACTGAGTCTCAGATAGTCCTCTGTGGGGATTATCAAACTCAACATCAAAGATTTTCAAAGGAAAGCCCTCCTACATTTTGTCACATCTCACCAAACAAATACAGAGAAGAGTTTTGCACTTCTCACTGCATAGTCCCTACTTCTGTGTTTTGAAGCTCTTTCTAAATATAGTATAATATAATAAAGGATAACTACAGATCACATGAAACAAACAAATAAACAAGCATTTCCAAGCAAATTTGTCAAATGTCTGCATTGTCATATGATATGTATGTGTGAGTATATATATATATATATATATATGTGTGTGTGTGTGTGCGTGTGTGTGTGTGTATACATGTATGAGTGTGTGATATATATACCATTCATTAAAAATCTTTTTAAGAAAAGTGTGTGACATGTTTCTTTTAATCATCATTTAACAAATACATATTATAATACAAAGTAATAAAGCAATGAACCAGAAACACTTTGATGTTTGATACATTGTTATTGATTGTCGGTTGCTTTTGTCCCTTTTATGATCAACCAAACAATACGCTTCATGGCCGCATATTAATGACGACGCATTTTCTTAATTGCTCCACGTTCAGCGCTGAAAATGAAACGTTAACCATGAGAAATATTCTCACATCCTCTTTATAAAACGCCATATTTTCCAGACCATATGAAACTTAATTCTCCAGTATCTTCTGCAGTAACTAAGAAAGCGTATCTTGTCCTATTACCTCAATGACACATAAAGACATTTTCAGGTTGGTAAATGGATTTGCGGGAAGATCCCATAAGCGAAGGGTTTTTTTTTTTTTTTTTTTTGGTATTGCTCATCATTTTTCATTACAAGCAAACCCTCAGGTGAAGAAAGTAGATGAGGTAAAATGTCCCCCGGCTGGGGAAAACTTCACAGTTCGCTCTGCAGGCGTTATCCATCTCCTGTCTGACACAAACATTAGATCAAAGTCCAGGGGAGTCATTACTTCCGAACGTCCCTGTGTTCTTCATCTCTTTTTTTCTTCTTCTTCTTCTTCTTCTTCTCCCTCTACTCCTGTGGAATCAGCTGCAGGCCTGACTCTGAGACAGAGCTGCTTAAAGTGGTTTCGTCGCTCTCCTCTTGGAGAGCAGCCTTGGTTGGTGGGACCAATTCCACCATCACTGCCAGTTCTCTCTCAATTTGAGAGAAGGTCAATAGGTCAGAAAGAGCGAAAAAAAAGAGAGAGAGAGAGAGAGAATGAGAGACACTACTGTAAATTATTCAGTGGGGCCCAGAAGAGGCAATTTCAGCTCAGAAAGCCCCTAAATGAATCATATCACTCACATGGAACATAAAATGTCATCTGACATTTAGCTCTTATTTTCTTTCTTGCCACCACAAAAAACAAACAAACAAATAAATAAATAAATACTTATCATAAGCATCTTTTCTCAATGATTGATTTTTTTTTTTTTTTTTTTTGCTGTACCCTGAGTCAGTGGCACTTTTTGATAAAGGAATTTTTATTGTTATAACACACATAACAATAATGTACAATAAGCACTAGATATATATGCATTAAATGAGAGTCATTTGCTCTGTTAGGTTTTATGTGCTATATTTTGCAATAGATTCAGTTCCAAACCTGAGAAAACACTGGACCTAAAATCCATATACAGGCAGCAGTTATTGGCCTAGTTTTTATGTATTCCTGCTATGGCCATAAAACAAAATATTCCCTCCTGTAATGTTTCCCAGGACACTTCTGTGACAGCACCACTCCTAAATCTTACACCCACTTTCCAAACAAAGATCCTGACACAACGCCAGAGCTGGTAGGAATTTAAACACAAAGAGGTCCATCAGAACATTACGTTCATTTCAGTTGATTAGGCATGTGGTTTGGCATCAGGCACTGATTGCTGTAAAGCTGCTTTGAGACAATTTTGATTGATTGTAAAAAGCGCTATACAAATAAAACTGAATTGATTTGGCATCTCGTGACAGGTTCATATAGCTAAGATATTCTCTTACAGTCTATAGGCCCATTCTCCATTTGAGACTCACAGGTTGACTGTAGTGTTTTCTTGTCAGGAATGCTGTTGGTGGTGTTGTTACTGGCCATGCAGTCAGTGGGCTTGATTCCCCTCATGCCAGAGGGTGTCAGTTACTGTCAGAAGGGCGTTTATGAGGTCTGTGGGGTAGGATGAGGTGAATATACCTCTCCTCCCTCAGGTGGCTAGGGGTCACAGTTCTATCACAATTCAACAGAAACCACATACACCCTGACATGGTGGAAACTGAACGATAAGAAATCCAATGTGATTTGACAGCGTGAGCAAAGCAAGAATCCTGTTAATTTCTTAATTCTCTATCAGTTTCCAGTGACAATGTTTAATGTGCAGTCTATGCAAAAATTAGGCCCAACCGCAACCTTGGACATATACATACAAGAATTTCATTCATAAAAACAAGCGAGAAAAAATGTATATTGTTCATGGGTTGTGATAAAGCAGAAGGATTGCTTTTTATAATGATATTGAGCTGAACTCTAGAGAATAGCAACCAATGCCCCCCCCCCCTCTGTCTCTCTCTCTCTCTCTGTCTCTCTCTCCGTCTCTCTCTCCGTCTCTCTCTCTCTATCTCTCTCTCTCTCTCTCAGTCAGGAAGGCAGAGTGACACATGCTTATTTGTGGGTAAAGCTGAAGGATTGTTTTTTATAATGATATTGAACCGAACTCTAGAGAATAGCGACCAATGCCCCCCCCCTCTCTCTCTCTGTCTCTCTCTCTCTCCATCTCTCCCTCTGTCTCTCTCTCTCTCTCTCTCAGTCAGGAGGGCAGAGTGACACATGCTTATTTGTGGGTAAAGCTTTTATTTCCTTCCTCTGTTGTCTTTATTTGTTGTAATTGCCTGCGTCTCTGTGTTTGCGCACAGTAACGAGTAGATGGGCTCCAAACACACCTTGCATATGGCAATTTGGTAATGAGATGTTTATACTGGCAGAAAAATACAGCTTGCTTGGAACCAAAACATGACATATGTCAATATTATTAAAAGGATTGTTCTAATTATTTCACAACGCAAGTCTGATTCATCCAGTCTGGCTGACCCAAGACAACATTAAAAAATGATATGATTTTGTGGAGAAATTATTGTTCCATTTTGAAGAACGTAAGTGATTTTGTGTTTGGAGGTGTTTGTTTAGTTATAAATACTCATTATGTATTAACGACTGATCAGTTCAGTTCTGACAATAATTCCCATTACTATCAATAATAAGCAACTTCAAGTCCTTCTAATGAGCATATTACATTCAGTGATACAGATTTTAATTAAAAGATAAATAATGAAAAGAAGAAGAAAATCATTAAATCAAGCAGTTGAGCTTGAAGACACTAAGATACACACAATTAAATAAACAAAATCATAGAGAACTTACTTAGAGGCAGTTTAAAGGATTTATCCTGAAACGCCATTAGAACATGTGGTTTACGCGATGTGGGACAGGCCAGTGGAGAAAGGACACATCAGCTTCCCACAACCCCCCAGCTGTGGAAAAATGGATCTGGACATTCCAGAGGTTAGATAAACACCCTACTTCCACCAGAGCTAGACATTAACCTCCACCAGTTCTAGACATTAACTTTCCAGGAAAAGTCTATAAAACAAGAACAAAGTGAATAATATGTACTTAGAGGGTCTATTTGAGAATTCCCCTGGTTCATCAAGCATTCTGAGAACTCCTAAGACACTGTTCTAAGGTCTGTTCTGTATTCTCAGGCTTGAAAACGTAGCCATTTTGGTAAAGGAGATTATGCAGATACAACAGAGCACAACACGTTCTGAAACATTCACTGTTTATTTATATTTTTTAATTCATTTTTTAGCTTAATATCCTTGAAGATGTGAAAAGCTGGCCATCTGAACTAATGTGCATCAATAGAATATCACTAAGACGAAAATTTTCTTGGGGAGAAATAGAATATGAAACAGAGAAACGTATAAAAATAGAATTCAAATGTAATAAATTGAAGAAATGGTGGGATGGTGGGATCAGCTCCAGAAGTTATCAATTCTGAAGGTGCAAGAATCCCCACCTACACACACACATACACACACACCACATACACACACACACACACACACACACACACACACACAAATTTACTAAATATTAATATGTTTTGTCTTTTTTCTTATGTTTCAGTCCAGTATTGCAGCACTATAAAGACCTTTCAAATGTTTCAAATGTAGCTCCGTCACCAATCAGTTCTTTTCACCCTTTATCAATAAGAAAATATTGTATGTGTGTATTTTAAATATTGTATGTTCTCATGAACATTAATAAAAACTGTCACTGACCTGTTCTGTGGTATTCAATAATGGAAGAGTATTTTCCCTGAGTATGGCTCTCTCTCTCTCTCTCTCTCTCTCTCTCTCTTTCTCACACACACTCACACACATACACACACACACATGCACTGTGTGTAATCTGTGGAATAAAACGCACTGCTATCCACCTTTGCTATGAAAGATTAGACCTGCTTAACTGTGTCAGTCCAAACACTCTGACGGGAGGCAATGAAAGCATTCAGCTGATATATGACATAATGAGAACTGAAAGGTTTGCTAATATGTTTGACCCCGAGCAGGAGAAAAGACATGAAACGGATCCAGATTCACAGGAACAGGGCCATTATTGAATAGCACTTAGATATCTACAGTCTCTAATTAGGACTTAAGGGCCTACACTTTTGTTTTGTGTCTGTAGATTCATATTCTCTTTTCTTCTTTTTTTCTACAAAGAAGTGTAATCTATAAAATGAGTTGTGCATTGTCCTATACCAAAAGCTATTATGGGTGAGAGACATGAAATTTAAGTCAAAATGTAAGTTAGCCCATAGATCAGTAACAAGCTATGCTAACATGCTGACATGCCCAGATGAAAGACAAAACATCTGGTATATTTATTAAACTCTACGTTGTATCAGAGTCAGCCCTGAACAATTTGGTGCCCTGGGCAAGATTTTAACTGGCACCACTTGCATAGCAGGGATTCCACCACCAGTCATGGTGTTCATACACTCACATAGAAACTTCTAAGCCACATAATAGCCTACAACATTCTATACACAAACAGCAAGAGTAATTATATCTTGCATTCATGCACAAAACATGTATTCAATGAGCGCTTCTCTCACATGATGCATGCTGTTTGCTATACATATGAAACTAATCAGTAATGAAAATGTAAAGGCTTACAAGTATTCATTACAAAATGGGATGGAAAAGGAAAATCATTTTAATTGACTATTACAAGCAGGGCTAACGTTGGCTAACGAAACCAAGATGTCAGTAAAAATGTATGCCTGGTTTCTTGAAGCAGACAGTGGATGGTTCTTGTAGCACACTTAGAAGAGAAAGTGTATTTCTCAAAATTATGTTGAAGGTTATTACCCAAACACCTGAAAAGTCTTTCCAACTTTCCCTAATAAATATAAGGTGGGAGTAACTGACATTAACTCTCGCTATTTCTTAAATTAACAAACGTATTCTCCAAAGCTAGTAACACTCAGCTCCAGTGGTAACAGCTATGCCATAGATAAACTATTCATTCATCACATTACCTCTGTCTTTTTCCCGTAATGGGTACATGCTGTATTATAGACATATTTTTGAAGTTACAGCCAGGTCTAGACCGATCACACAGACAAGACAGGCTAATTGTTATTCGTGACAGCTGCGGTCCAATGACTGTATCAGTGATGAGAGTTAAAATGTTGTCATAAAACATTCCACACCGTGAGGCTCTGTGGCACTCTGTGATCTAAATTGTCAACTTGTCATGACATAGATAAAATAGTATTAGTAAAAAAAAAATTGAAAAATTTTCATTTTCTTTTTCTTCCCTCATTTCGGGCGCCCACATGGGTGGACGGCGCCCCTTGTATTGGCCTATACCGCGACAAGCTGGGTCTCCATTGCACTCTGGCCTATACCGCGACAAGCTGGGTCTCCATTGCATTCTGGCATGTTTTAATCAAACCTTTATGACCGATGAGGGAGAGTAGTTGTGTGTCCCATAAACTGCCATACTCTTTTCACAACCCTTCTTTTCTTTTCTTTTCTTTTCTTTTCTTTTCTTTTCTTTTCTTTTCTTTTCTTTTCTTGGCAATTTTCCACAGTTTATTAGGGGTGCTTCATAAACGTAAGGTATGCTATTCAATAGGAAGTTCACTCTTCTTTGAATATGGGTCTGTTTTCATAACTATCTCCTTCAAATCAATCTTATTTTCTGATGCATTAGCTCAGTGTACCAATATTAAGTAGTGTTTTTGACATCTACATTTTAAGCACGTTAATTTGAATCTTTAATGTCTTCCACGTTTTCCTTTTGTAACTCATCTTTCATTCTGGTGCGTTATCTTTTTGAGTACAGCATATAGAGGAAATGGTCTCTGATGGGGAACTGTTGTTCTCCAGATGCACAGTCCCTGCGTTTCATGCATGGCTTGTCAAGCAATCAAAAGCAGCATGCGTGTTCTAATTGAGGGGGGGGGGGGGTGTTAAAAAAAATAAAAAACTTCTCCACTGTAGGCAGGGTTATACCATTAGGCATGGCTGACAGTCTCGTTTTTGTTTTTTTTACAGTAATGAAATACAGCCCCTTTCACCTCAACATTGTCTGCTTTTAATTAAAAACAATTGAACATGATGCGGCATAGTTAAGGAATGAGGATGGGATGCCACACTCGCCTGCTGAATAATGAGGTGGAACAGGGGCCTGGATTACATGTTATTTGTTTGCAGTCGCATGCCGATGAGTGTTTTGTCTAGTGTGGCGTTCATCCAGGTTTGGAGAATTATGTGTGTTATGTTTTACGATATGATTAGAAAACTGTTTACCTAGCAAGTTACATGAGAATATTTCACTTGAGATCTATTACGCAGGCCGGACAAAATGCAGTGTTCCCATACTTAAGAGTGCTCCTAAACTCTTAAAACAGACTTTATTTTAGTAAAATAATGCACTTTGCACTTTGTTTAGTTTAACAATATTCTGCATATTGCCTCTAAGCCCATTTTGCCTCTATTTGTGTCACAGGAAAGTGGAGATTTAAGTAGTCTTTACTATTATTACTATACATGCAAACATTGCACATACCTACAAATCATGCAGACAGCTATTTGTTTGTTAACGTATTTAAACAGATAGAGAGAGAGGGAGAGAGAGAGAGAGAGAGAGAGAGAGAGAGAGAGAATTTATTTTTGAGGAGGTAGGTGAGCTCTTGCAGACATTTCAGAGATGTCCACTCATGAGCAGACTGTGGTGAGTCATGGGGGGGGGTTATAGAATATGCATGGTGTTACCACTCCTCCAGAGAGCTTTGGCAGGACTGATACAAAGCGCAGCTGACACTCAGCACATGGCTCTGAGTCTTTATTAGGCCAAAAAGACAGAGAACATGAGAATGCACTCACTAGGGACGGCTCCATTTGCTGGACACACACTGTGTACCCACGGCTGATTCAGTAATCACTGAGTACGATGTTTGGTCAGTGGGTGTGGTTCGACTGCCTCTCTCTTGCCTAAAAACCTTACACAAGGTCCTTGATAACAATTGATAACAATTTGATTTTATGTGTGTGTGCTTGTGTGTGTGTTTATATACCTGAGAAAATGCACAGGCCTGTGTGTGTTTCAGCATGTCCAGTTAAATTTCACATTCCATTCCGTGTTTTAAGGAGGAAAAATAAATTAAAAACCTGTAAACTCAGACTTGGGTTTGGGGTGGAAAAGAGAAGTGACAATCTTTGCAGTTTGCTGCAGGAAACCAAAAGCGCATCGGGACTCATAACACGCACACTCACAACAGTGACAGATTTGCAAATGTTTTTGTATGTGGGTCACATATGTGGAAGCATTTATCTTAAATTCACAAAAACGTGGCTTGAGGTCCCGTGTGGTGCAGGCTGTTTTTTTTCGGATTGTGGCGTTTGGTGCAGTGCTGCTGAGCAGAGCAGTGGGTTCAGTGAGGAATCAGAGGAGCCTAAGATCAGACGTCTTCACTCCTCATCTCTAAAGGGATCTGTCTCCTTTCTCTCAACACCGCTCTCACCAGATGACACAGTCACACTCAGAACCCAATGACTAAAAGAAAACTAACAAACAAACAAAAACTGTAAAGCTCAGAAGATTGAAATAAAAACACAACACCATTACATTTTGTCCTCAGTTGTTTGTACACTAAGATGAATGACTCTGCATTCCCAGAAACCATTGCTCAGAGACACGCTCTTGTTTAAATCATTTTGCAATAATGGTTTATTCTTTGGCTACAATAATTAATTTATGTTTCAGCTTTAGACTCAGATGTCTTGGAAAAAAGCTCCTTTGTCTGCACTACAGAACACAAACCTCACACTACCAAATTAATACGGCAAAAATGACCGAAATCAAACTCCAGATTTGTAAACCCAAACATTAAGTTTTTTAACATTAAGTTCTTAGCTCGCAGGATATTATGCATGAATGGAACTGACCAGAATGACACACTGCATAAGTTACTGAACAACATGAAAAAAGAGTAAAAAGGGAAGTGTTGAAAAGAACGAAAGTTTCAACCAAGACCACTGGATATGGAGATGCAGTTTTATTGAGTCCTGTGGACCACTCTGAGTTCATTGCTATTTGTGTGGTAGCCCAGTTTTTATCACATAAACCTGGATTATTAATCCCAGGAAACAGGGAAGCTGTATTGTGCAATCCTCAGTGCAGTCACATTTCATGTATATTACAATAACATGTTTTCTTTTGATCTTATGATATTCAATATTATTATCATGGCAGTAGCACACAATTTTGTGTTTTCTCTCCAAAGAGTGGCAGGAGAGCAGGCTCCAATGTTAAAGAAATCACCAATTTACATTAATAAATAATACATCATTCATATCAGTATTTTCACTGAATTGCTACTATAATAAAGCAGCTAAATCAGTCCAAGTAGGTCATAAAAAGTCATAAATATTGAATAAGTGGTTACAGAACGATAGGTCACCTTCACGACACATTCATACTCAGAGCTTATTAAGATTTCCCATTGCTCAATGGTGAAAACGTATTTTATTTGGGGTTGCACTGCACAAGTTGTCATATCAGAGGTCATTGAATTTCACATTATGAAGGTGGATGCCACAACCATTTATCCTGTTAGGTGGAGACAGTATGCACCCCCAAAGTGAGGGGATGCATTTCCAATAAGAGGGGATCCTTGGTGAACTGTAATATAATTGGAAACATAAACATTTTTGCCCAGTGCGCCACTGGTGATAATCTCACATTAGTCTACACTCTCCCAGAGTAAAGGTGGAGGGTTGTGATTCTGACGTACAGAGACCAGTGTGTCCTATTTCTATTCCTTGTGTCCTATGAGGAGTTCGTTAATGTCAAAGACCTTAGAGACCTGGGACCTGTACCACGAAGCAAGGTAAAGGTAACTTCTCGTGAAGTTAACTCAGAGTAAGTAGTAAACCTCCTAATAGAAGAGCCCTGTGGCTTCATTCTCCTAGTAAAACAAAGCCACAGGGCTCTTCTATCAGGAGGTTTACTACTTACTCTGACTTGACTTAACCAGAAGTCACCGGGATAAGCCTGTTACCGCGCTTGGTAGTACAGCCCTCAGGTCATCTGAGAGAGCAGCCAAATGGCCCTTGCTATTGCAGATTCAAAGGGTCAAACCTGTCAAACTTGATATTTGGTGCCACCTGATCAATCAGCTGACACCAACTACTGAGTGAGTGTATTGCACCAGGCTGTCAAAATATTGTCTAATGTGAGGATATGGTTCATGAGCCACTGCAAAGTTCTCTCTTAAGTTTTTATGCTTTAACTTTGTGTTTTTTCCAAATAAAGAAACTTGTGCTGAAGTGAAGAAACTTCACAGTGTAAAACTGTTTCATATTCATTTGTTTGTTTTTTGGAGAGGTTTGGAAAAATGTCACGCCTTGTTAGATTCTTTCTCGTCTCCACATGCTGAATAACTGTGGAAACATGGCATTTTAAACAAATGTCTCTGTTTAATGACAAATCGCTGTGTCAGCCATACTGCTGCATGTTTCTTCCTGTTGGGTTTTAGTCCAAAAGCATTTTCTCACTTTTTAAACACTTTTTTGAGTGCATATTTATGTTGTATTTTCTGACTTTGCTTTTTTTTTGTGGTTGTTGCTGTTGTATTTTGTTGCTCTTTGGGGACACTGTAACAGTGTGTTGCACATAGAATATTCCAGCACAGGAGCATCCATCTGCTGCTCTGTGCCAAGTAAGAGAGTATAGATCTGTTTGTTGTTTCCTTTGTGTGTGCATGTGTGTATGTGTGTGTGTGTGTGTGTGTGTATAAATATAGGAGTGGGTTACTGAGTTGCCAGAAATGCACCATTACACATTTTATATGTAAAGATTTCACAGTTTCACCTTACCATGCTCTACACACAGTGCATTCTCTTTATACACACACACACACACACACACACACACACACACACACACACATATATATATATATATACATACTTGCGTTTTAAAACATTTGTATTTTCTCTTTTCATAATTATATTTTCTATATTTACTTGTATTTTAAATATTCTGTGTTTTACTCAATATATTTCTCTTCAAGGCCATTAAACGGAAATAATCTGGTTGAAAGAAAGAAAATGTTACATTGTTGCCGACGTGCGTGTACTATGTAGTTAGGCTTATGGTGGTTGGGTTGAACTGAACATGTAGAGACTTTTTTCAAGCCATTATTCCAAAAACAATACAGTATAACAACCATTTAGATAGCATTTACATTGTGTTAGGTGTTGTAAGTGATCTAGAGATGAATTTAAGTATAGGAGAGGATGTGCGTAGGTTATATGCAAATACTACACTATTTTATATAAGGGACTTCAGCATCTGTGGATTTTGGTACCCACAGGAGGTCCTGGAACCAATCCCCCACCGATATGGAGGGCCGACTGTGTATGTGTAGAGATATATATATATATACACACATACACACACACACACACACACACACACATACACACACATACATACATACATGTATATATATATATATATATATATATATATATATGTTTTGGGGAGGGGGGAGGGGGACGAATGGAGACTCAGCTGTTTCAGTTGCTGGAGTGTACCAAACTCATCGGCTCATGAATTGAAGGAACTTGTAAGTGCAGAAAAGTGCACTTCAGGCCTTTGTCCTCATGCCGGCCGTAATGAAGGACACATCAAAGCTTAGGACTGCATCTTTTCTCTTCTCATACCTCATGTATATTTAAAACATTTTCTTTTGGAAGGTACTGTTATGAATCATTTAAAAGCTTTTTTTTTTTCCTTGAGATGCTGCACTTTCTGAATACAAGTGTATACGGGAGTGTCTGACAGTCTAGACAGCTGTGTGCCAAGTTTGTTGTGTGTGTGTGTGTGTTTGTGTGCACACGCATGTGTGAAAGAAAGAGAGAGAGAGATGGAGAGAGAGAAAGATAAAGAGAGAGATTTACTCCAAAAAAAAAAAAATTTCAAATCTTAACCATCCAGAAAATAAACTAAAACACTCATAAAGCATAATCAGACATTAGTTTTTATGACATGTTTCCGTTTCTGTTTTATGTACTCCCAGAGATGTAATAAAACACAGAGGAAAAACTGAAACAATAGGGATTGCTGAGAAGAACGTGGGAACTGAAGCACAACCAAAAGTTTCGACTCATTTACTCACCAAAAATCAAGATCCAGCCAAAGCCATTTGTTTTCATTGTTACCAGTGCCAGAGTGGACTGGCAGTTTCCCACCCAAGCAGAGCCAAAGTCCTGTCAAAATCTATGTCCAAATTCTGATCTCAAATCAGTTTTACCATTACTCCTACAATGCTAAGGTTAAAAATCGGGTAAGGGGAACTGCTCCAAGATCTGCATCAGAGGACAAATTCTACAAGGGGCTTAAAAACCCAGCCAAAATATTGTGTTTGCCTGAGAACCACCATCTATTCATATGCACCATACAATACACTGCTTAGAGAAGGTTCCACGCCAAAAGTAACTACAAACTAATAAAGCAAAGATTGCAACTCACTTAGGATATATGTAAAAGAGGATGTAGTCAAGCACAAACTGCAAAGTCATTCGCTGTACTCATCTCAGGACCAATAAACATGAGGTTATTTATAGTCAATCTGTTTCAATTCACCATAAAACATGTCCTTATTTACCTACCCTAATGATGTGGTACCGGTCCGCCCCCCCCCGGCAGACTGAGAGAGGTTTGTGAAAACAGCTCAGTGAAGGGTCTGAGGGGGCCAAGTCTAAAGGACTGTGGACACTGGGTGTTAAAATTGCCCAGATGGCATTGTACTGATGGAGAATGCAACTCACAAATCAAATGCAGGGATGGAGGGCTAAGAATCAGTGGTTTAATGAGAGAGAGATACACTTAAAAATCACATTGGCCAAGACAAAATATGATGATAAGAAAAAAGACAGAGGGTTTATGGTGCACCAAACCCCACTCTTTAATACCTCCATTTTCATATAATGCTATATAATGCTTGTCAATGAAATATTTTTCAAATGGAATGATACGTTGTAATATCTGATGTAATATTAATGTTGGCCTGCGTTATGGATCTGAGAAATAAGTATTGGAGTGATGGTGTTATAACAAGGGATAATGATTAAAATAACTGCCTGAATGCCACACAGTGCTGGTTAAAGAGATCATGCATGGAATCATTAGGAACAGTCAGGTGTTGGGTGGGAAACAGCTCAGTCTGGCAACCGGAGCCATTAAGAGGAGAATGAGTGTGGAGTCTTTGACATGGGCACATGATTGCTGGCAGTACATTAGACTGAAGGAAATGTAGCCAGTTGATTTTTATCACTGAAGACCCCTATAGCGTGAACGCTGTTGGAAATGAGCTGCATCTAAATAGTGTTAATGCATATTGACTTCACCTAACAACTCATATGGGGTTGATACCCAGACTCATTAATGTGAAATGGAACTTCTCATCACTGGCTCCATCCCTTTGCATTAGTGTCCTTTATCAGCTTGTCAATCATATATCTTTTCTCAGTCATATGAGCAAAAAATAAATATTCTGCGTATCATACAGAACGCCCTGAAAAATACTTCATGTTTATTCTATAATATGAAAAGACTTTTCATGTTTATTTTTGCGAATTTCATAACTTGGATATTGAAATGCATCTCCCTTGAATCCCTCCACACCCTCTGTGGGGAGGGAGGGGGTGATATCTTCTCCTGTGTGTTTGTTCTTGGGTTTTTTTGGGGTTCTTTTTTTTTTTTTTTGGTAGGGGGGTGAGAAATAGAGAGAACAAACATCTGGGCAAATTGCCATGGAAACTACACATGTGCCTGTAAATGGAAGACACAGGCCATCTCTACTGACCAGCTTTAATATGTTCATATATATTTGAACTCATGCATGTGTCTTAACCCAACCTATGTTTACAATATGAGGAACAGTTCTGATTTGGACACCACTGTAAAAGTCGCAAACCTAAAATTGACAAACGCCCCCAGGGATTTCCTACTGCAAGATTCTGCTAGTTTTCAAACAGAAATAATAATGATCAACATAACATGCCATAATGACAGAGGTCATAAGCCTCCTTGACACACAGGGAAATGAGTTTCATGGTTTTGCTGCTGTCAAACATTACTGGCTAAATAGCCGTTAATAAATCCTACACCGCGGACAAAACTCATGCTGCTTTTAAATTTAATCTTAATAACTTCACCAGGAAGAAAGAATTCAGCTCGCTGTTTCCATAAACAGTGGGGTTGGAAAATAAATATCGGATGTTACTTTGAGGTATGTGTCCCTATTCTGTGACTAACATGAGTGTACTATTACTCTAAGGCTTTGACTTAAATGGAAGCCATTTCTTAGAGGACTTGTGTTATAAAATAATTCTTAAATCCCTTGTGTTGCCTCTGTCCTCTGTTTCCTCTCAGCAGTTGGTCGTTTTCTTGTGAGTCCTCTGTCCTGTTTCATCTTAGCGGTAGGTCCTTTCCTTGCTCACTTGTCAAAGTGTCTTAACTAGAACAATAGAATGGATTATTAACACTTGTGATGCTTTGTGATCAAATATTTGCTTTTTATGTGAAAACATTTGTCAGGAATGACATTGAGCATTCATTGAAATAGTAGAACACTAGAAGACTTGAATGATCAGAATACCGCCCATAAATTATTTAATCATATTCTGTGTGTATATACATATGAATTAGAGTTTCCGCTAGGATTTTTTCTTGCTGGTCCGGTGTTCCAACAGAGTCTGTTTTACTGGACAAATCTGAAACTTACTGGTCACGTTTCAATAACAGGCTATGTTACAAACGCAAATATAATGTACACCTAGATTGACGAAAGAATGAGAACGACCTCAAATCAGTTTGACTATTTAATGACCAGTAACGGTTCAGCAAAACGAACAGCAGCCTAATGATTGAGCAAAACCTCAATGTTAGCCGCTAAAATGTAGGCTATTATGAAAGATCTGTAACCTGTAACATCTGTAACCTGTTTAAAATAAAGGCTAGGCCTGCATGGCATCAAATGTACCCTGTAGAGTACCAGGTAATGTTTTATCTTATTCTTTTTTTTATTGCGGCAAAGTCCTCTGCCGCCTGAAATCAAACTGGCAAGTTTTTAATGTATCAGTTTTTTACAAATTTTACCAGGCAAAAACCGGTATTTACCAGCTAACCCTGATACATACACAAACACACACACACACACACATATATATATATATGTGTGTGTGTGTGTGTGTGTGTGTGTGTGTGTGCGTGTATGTATGTATTTTTATACTTTATATATATGAAATCTTTCATTCCAATATACATTCACACAGGGGAGTACAGAGGGAACCAGTGTGACTGTTTTAAGAGCAGTGTAAACAAACGCTGTGGCATTAGCATGCTATGTTAGTCATAGCGCCTAGTTTACTACCTGGTTTTTCACAGCAGAGGACAGAGGACAGCTAAAATGGAAAGGTGTTCTAAATCTTCTTTAAAAAGAACTAATAAATTAAAAAGACCTGAAGCAATCATTACATGCTTTTATTAAACCCTTTTGTTTATCACATGCTTGTGTCCTTTACATAACAAGTTGAAAAAAAAAAGTTATTCTGCATTGGAAAAGGATTCCTGGGGCAGTATCCTGGGGTGTGAAGTCTTTTTTTTTTTGTTTTGATGCAACAGGGACCAGATCCCTTTAACTGGATAGAGATCTTAAATGCAGACGTAGCAGCTTTGAAAGGAGACTGCGTACTCAGTGGATTACGAGGTGATAGGAAAGACTCAAAGGCTCTTACAATGATTACAAATGACTTTTATTGACTCTTACCTTTAGTTCTGCTCTTCATGGCTCTGCTCCATCTCCTGAGAGTGAGTCTGCCCGTCGGGAGATGGCCGGCATAACGTGGACCTTCTGTCCTCCACAGGATGATGTTTCTGCTGGCTGGAGTCAGAACAGTAAACAGCTATGGGTGGAATCATTAAAGACAATTTTATATTAACAAAAACTTAATCCAAGCAAATGTTTATCAATATCTTAGGATGTCTTGTGGGGCTACTAAAACATAAGTAAATAAATGTGTGGTATGCGGAGACACAGAGAACCCAAGGCTTCCACCTTAGACTGATTCTTTGGCCAGCTAGTTGAGGCCTATTGTGGGTTGTAAAATAACAGTATGCATGTTTACCCTAATCCTCCAATCCCAACCAGGGGGGGGAGTGACTTGCTCTGGCCCAAGTAAAGTTGTAATTTTAGCGCACTGTGGGACCTCAGTTGATATCATTTTAGCCTACTGTGAAAGCTCAACCGATCTTACTGTTAGTTAGTTATTGTTCATGGGCATCTCCTCCTGAAAACACCCACTGGGATGCAACATAACTCAATCTAAAATCAACTAATCCAAAATGTAAAAACAGATCCTATTGGCAATACAAATTCATTATCACATTTGATACATTGTGCCTTCAGCATTTTGTTCCTTAAATAGGACACTATTGGAACGAATTCTGAATGAATTTATGACACTCAATGTGCATCAACTGTGAGGCAATCAGAGAGGGAGCCAGAATGCTTACTTAACTAGAACTGGTGCACTTTCTGAGTCATCAGCTAAAACAGGGCTCGCTGAAGACGGCAGTCCTATCATTTAATTACGCTGAAATTCACGGAGTTTTCCAGGTCACTGAGGAGGCAAAAGTTGCTAGCTTATGTAAACATGGTCTAAAATGGCGTTTTCTTGTTGCTGTTGTTGTTTTTGTTGTTGTTGTTGTTTCATAATTTGTTGAAATTGCTCTGGATTTATTTCTAGTCAGTTTAAGCATTAGGTTGGTGATACATAACCTAAAACTCTTAGCGTCTCACATGTTGGCCACTGCACGAAAATGACATTTCAAAGCAGTGCTTCAGGCTAACAGCACTAATCATATTATTGCCCATCCAGCAACTGAATTAAACAAGTCACCCAGCTTGCTTTTTCTTTTTTTTTCTTTTTTTAATTCTGGCTCTAGTCTGGCTCTGAAGTGGTTTCAACACCCTGTTTAGTGATTTGGAATGCCTGCATGACTAGCTTTACATTGCTGGAACGTCCTTTTTATGTGATAAAACAACAACGCAATGCCTGGATAGCTTCAAATTAGCGCTTGTTTGTTTTCCGTTCATGCATGGCACTTCATCATCTATACATAACAATGACATTTGTTGAAAGATTTGATGGAAAAGTGAACTCACAACATTTATCACTGGTGAGAAAAGGTACAGGCAGGATGAGATGCTGCTACTCAGTGTCTGTCCGGGTGGTAATGCAGAAGAGCTGTTCATCCCCACAGGACCTTCCTCTGTTCAAATATGCATGACGGTCGCGTTACATGTGTGTGGGGTTGGAAATGTTGAAGGGATTTTGGCCAACATCCCAATGCATTTTTTAACTCTCTCTCACTCTCTCTCTCTCTCTCTCTCTCTCTCTCTCTCTCTCTCTCTCTCTCTCTGCCTTTCCCTGGTCTTTGGGCTTAAGGGCACATCTGGTGGTATTGACTTTTGATGAGTAAGTTCCTCTGACACTTCAGGTTTTTTTTTTTCTTTATTCAGCAGTTTTTTTTTCTCAGTTTATTTTCAGCTCACTTGTACTCTTCCCCATCTTCTCCATATTCAAAGGCTGTCTTTTTCTACTCTCTCACACTCTTCTCCATATTCCAAGATTGTGTTTTTCTGCTTTCTCACTCTCTTCTCCATATTTAAAGACCCTGCTTTCTGCACTCTAACACAGCATTAACTGACCTAAATATGCATATGAATATCACACCAGAGCTGTCAGGATGGACCTCATACAAAACCTGAAACAGTGGCAACAGTTAGCCGGTGATATATATTTGCTGTAGACCAATAAGAGGTTGTGTTATCTGTGTTGTTTCTGAGTTATTGTGTTGTTTGCGTTGATTAGTGTAATAAGATGAGTCCCTCAGAGAGGATCGTAGGGACAAGTATTACAGGATGACGGTCATCGCTGGCCCTGCCCATCAGCCCATGCGGAACCTGATTGTCCCTAAAGTGCAAGGGTGGGAAGAGCAGCTGAACACTTCTGACACATTGGCTGACGTCACAGACAAACCAAAAATAATCCAGTGTGAATTATAATCCGTTTTTGATTTCTCTTCAGGAGCGGGTTAGACCATGCAGACATTGTGTCTTCCCCAGTCCCAGTGACTCAGACTAGATAAGATAATTTGTTAGACAAATTATATTAGGCGTACATGTGTGTGTGTGTGGGTGTGTGTGTGTGTGTGTGTGTGTAAGTGTTTGGTTGTTGCAACAACGAATGAAAATCTATCCCACTCTTTGGAACTCAGGCATGTACTAGAACTGAAAAACATGTGACCTTCAACATACTTTTCACTTTACGCTGAGTATGAAATATTTGATGCATTTTTGATCATAAAACGTTATTTTATAAAGAGTTTGATAAAGACATCACTGGTCTGCTTCATATACATGTTATCACTTGTCTAATAAATTATTTTATGTAGTTGTTTTTGCAGCTTTATAGCCATATTTTTTTTTTCATTATTTCATAACAGATTATTTTAGCAGTCTACAAAAATCTTGCTATGACAGCCTTGTCACTATGTAGACCCTGTGTTCTTTTATTTGAATATACAGAACAAGACCACGACTGATGGTTTTTTTTACCAACCAGTCGTTCTTACTTTCAGATCCTGCAGTAGCTAATCGGCATCTTATTGCATTGGTGGGGGGGGTCCAGCGGCATTGATTTTAGCTGCATCATGTTTCCAGTGACGTTTTTGCCAAGTATACTTGGAAATATCAACATTAAATGTTTTAAAAGCGAACTTACTGTTAAGTATCAGATCAGGTTACTTATGACCACAAAGTACCACGCTGAAAACAAAACACGCTGCCATGGGTGTCAGTGTGATTACCGACCCTGTCTGGCGAAGGGACAAGATTCGATACATTGTAAATTGTGTATATTACAGACATGCAAAATAGCGCTCACATAGGGGCCAGACTGTGCACTTCATGGGCTGCAAACGTAAGACTAAAATACAGTCGGCACACTGGATCCTGTGACACGTTGTTGAGCAGGAGACGATAGCGAATTACAACGAGAGCTGTCCGTGGTCCTGAAACAGAGTGATTCGCGGTTCTGTCCATGGTCCTGATAACATAACATTGTGAAAGGCCAAGAGCACACTCGGGGGGTTTGGAAAACGATTTGTCCTCAAAATAAAGTCCAAGGGGAACTCTACTCTGCACGAGTACACAAACATGCTGTGTCTATAAAGACAAATATAACTACATAAATTACAAACAAAAAAAGGAAATCTCCTTAAACTTCAAATTATGGTACAGTGTTTCACTCAAGGTGCGTGGTTATTGTAAATTAAGGAAAAACTGCTTCCCGTTGCATTACCCCAAACCGCATTCCTGAAAACTCGAGAGAGACTGTGATTACTCCTAAATTACACTTGGAAATCATTGGGAATAAAATCAATATTCACATTAGCATGTTGTGGATGCGCGTGGACTGCATAGCACATTAGATAAGTTTACACAGAAGGAATTAAAAAGCGACAACAAATTCGACGTGATCAAGTGCCCCATATGTAACTTAGTGCGATTGTGTGTGTGTGTGTGAGAGAGAGAGAGAGAGAGAGAGACAGACACAGAGAGAGACAGAGAGAGAGAGAGAGAGAGAGAGATTGTGTGTGTGTGTGTGTGTGTGTATTAGTGAGTCGTGGTGTTCTTTAACACATGAATGAGAATGATCTAACTTCTCACTGACAGGTCGAACGCGCGCATTATTTCGCACTATAAACGCCAGGTGCACTGTTTATCTAAAGTCATGTTTTTTCCAACTACAAATTAACACTTTCATGTGATCACAATATCAAATATTACGTACAAAGTACAGTGCTGCTTTCTGTAAAATGTCTTAACTGAAGCTTTGACGGTTACTGCGGTTTGAATAGTTTCACCGACGGAACAGTTTCAAGGTTTTATTAATAGCATCGACCTAAGATTTATCTTATCTCTCTCCAGTTATGCTACCGCGCACTGAAACCACGCATGTGTTAATCTGTGCTGCGGCAACGTGCATCAGTTCCTCTTTGACCCGAGAGTTAATCTGCATCCTGACTGAGGCTCCAGTGTGTTTCCCGGCTCGTGGATTTTAGAGTATTCAGGAAAAAAGACGTCTTTGCGTCATTTATTGTTTCTTGACTATTCCGTCATACCTTAAACTTGAGAGGATTTCACACTTTAATCGTTTTTGTGGTAGCTACCTCCATACCGCAGGTCGAAATTCTCAGAACCGAATGCTAACACGACCCGCTATGTGCGTAATGTGTCATAGCGAAGATACACAGTAAATAAAAGGACACGTCCATCTGCAATAAAGAGGAAAGGAAGATGGTGATCCTGGCTTCTTCCAATTTACCGTGTAAATACTCGATGGCTATGGCGACACCCGCCTTCCCTGTTAAGATGTTTCTTTGGGTTTTTCTAATTGCTAATCTTCCTTTAAGGTAAGTTGACAATGATAGCAATTGCTATTTTACATTTTCTAATGTAACTGTCCACCGTAAACCTGTTATCTGCGACAGATATTCGCTCTACTGACAGCAGAACATTGTATTGCACAAAACAGAGTTATAACCTCGCTCACTGGGTGAATGAATGCGTTGGAATCTAATCTTCTTCGTTTTTCAGTGGGGGAATATAACGGTGTTTTTCGAAATCAAAGTAATGGAAACATGGTTGAAAGACTTGCTATTCATGAACTGCCAGGACATTTTCCATATGGTATCAATATAAACTATAAATTACTACGAAAAGATAACGTAGTGCATTCAGCATTCAGGCTTTAAGGGCTTTAATGTATATGTCGAGCGTCTATTGTTGCTTATGTAGAAATTTATTTAGGGTGTAAATGCTATGAAAATGGTATCGAACGAAATTTTCTTTCTGACGCTCGGTGATACACGGTGGAAATGTCTTATATCTTACATTTTCTGTGTTTCTGATAACACAGCAGTAATGCTTTCCTTAATTAATTTAGTACAAAAACTGCGTTCCCTGAATGTATTTGGATGAGGGAGTATGCACTTCCTGTGCAACTCCAATGAAAAACCGGTCTGATTTGTAGACGACCTCCTACCTAGTGTTTAGTAATATTATTCTAAGCTTAACCTTCTTATGGTTTCTATGAGAATTTGAAAATACAAGACGTGTTTTCGTACGGTCTCGTACAGCAGAGGGCCGAATCATAAGTGTTGGGATCTTAAATCGCAACGATATCGAACAAAAAGGAGCTTGTGCTATGAAAAACCGCGTTTGTGTGTTTCATTGTGAAATCCTAAAGACATCGCGGCTATATTTGCAGCACTAAGACGCCATTTCGCTTCAAGAAAATATGGACAGTTGTGAAGGAAACGGATGGTTTGAGGGCTCGCCTCGCATCAGTCTGTGATGCCTTTAGGGTGAAAATGGAGGGCGATAGATCCGTCGTTTACCCATTCCTTGCGCTTTCTGCTGCAGAAAAGGCGGCCACGAAGCACCATGGCCTAGATTAAAACCACAGTAGCATGCTACAGTAGTACTCACACGAATATTTATGCAGCCACAATGGCAAAACACGCATAATTTAATTGATCTTCGCTGTTTAGTATTCATTGATTCGTTTGATCCCCTGTACATTTACTTATTTTTCAGTAATTTATTTCCATTTGTGTATTTTGAATCTAGAAGAAATATTTTGAAGCTTATGTTTATGTACATGATGTTTAATTTATAACATGTTGTGCCAAGTCCGTTGTAAGTAGTCCTCAACATTTGCCTCATTAGAAATTCTTTTGTCTCACAGTAAGACTCATATTGTAGTTGGTATGTTAATACAAATGCAGACTGACTAGAGCAGTCCTGGGTAAGTGCTTGATGCATTTCACTGAGGAAGTATAACTGTATCCCCTCTTTAAAATCCTTCCCACCCATATCAGCGAACAGAAAGGGTCTGACCGAACAAGTATCTGTTCCCATTTTAGCATCCTGTGGATGCTGTAGGTGTTTGTTCTTGAGTTTAATGCACTGTCACTCGACTGACCTGGAATAACTGTCTCCCCACGCTGGATAATGGGAGAGTTTGGCTCCCAGGGGAGAGGAACGCCAAGAGATGTTCTAACCACGTCAAATTTGTAAACAGAGAAAGTGAAAAGACACCAGTAGCAGAAAGTAGGCTCTGATTGTGACTCTAGGCAGTGGCGTCGTACTCAATCGTGGTCTCTGATTGGGCAGAATGTCCTGATCCCCCCCCAGAGCCCCATAGCTCCCTGTGTGATCCTCTTTTCTGAAGAGATTACCAGAGTTAATGATGACGACATCTGTTGTATTTGTAATACCAACCTGTCAGATATAGTGTGTTGTCTGTATCATCTTGAGTCCTTGACCTGAGGAGAATCCTCATTTTCCGACTGACAGTTTCATTTACAGTAGCAAAAGTACAAAAGTAAAGAAGCCTAACAAATGGAATTACTCTTGCTTGTGTAATTAGTCAGGTCATTTAAGGTGTTAGACACTTGGACTTCTAACTATGTTATGGTCACCTGTCTTTAGGCCAAATGCTACAAGGCCTACCTACATGCAAGTGTGTCCTTCTAAATAATAATAATAAGAAGAAGAAGAAAAGTTTATTTAGAGCCCAGAATCACTATTTATAGTCTCAAAGGGCTTTACATGTCTATAACAAAGTCAAATCAGAATTATATTATCCATAAGTTAGAGAAACCATATGCAAATCAGTTCATGTCATCCTAAACCATATGCAAATCAGTTATACACCGTTTGAATGGTCTTCAAAGTCCATCTGAGGTATGAAATAGAGATCGATGATGAGTAAGGTCACTGTTGGTGAACTCTTTGCGATTGACAGTAGCCTGTATCCAATAGAAATCAGACAGGTGGATTCAAACCCACCAGAGGGTGACCAGACCCATTTTTGTCAGAAGTTTTTTAAATATCTTAAGTCTTCTTTTTGAAAGTCTTTTACAAGTAGTTCCTCTCACAGGTGAATCAGATATGAGGGGATAAGGCCCCAAAGGCCTGAAGGCTCTTTTCTCATTTTTGTCATTAATACCACAGTCCTAAAATCCCATAGGAAACAGACAATATTGAGTGACAGACACGGGACAGATCAGATAGCAGTTTGAATGAGCAACAGAGCTGAAATGGTGACATGTGCGAGGGGATGTCTTGGGGTCAGCAGAATGTTTTATCTGGAGTAACACCACGGGAAGTCATGTAGTTCCTTTTGTGCCGTGAAAAGGCTACGGTTAGCTTTGATGGCACAGAGGTTTTTGAGCAACCCCCCCACCCCCACCCCCCGGGTGGGTTTAACATTATCATGAAAGGGCGGATCAGGGTTTAGAAAGCTCAACACCTTTTCTTCTTCTTCTTCTTCTTCTTCTTCTTCTTCTTCTTCTTCTTTTTTTTAAAATCCAAACTGCCATGTCTTGTATTCTAAGTGACCAGTCACAAAAAATGAGCTGAGAGCAATACCACATGCCAAGTATTCAAGTACAGGGACTTTTTTTTTTTTTTTATTTGCTCAGAAGAATAAAAATGAAGAAAGACACACTGGTGGCATGAAGGAATTGGTTCAATCTTTCATGGGGGCTGAAAGAATGTCCAGTTCCTTTGGAATCCACTCATGCTTTAGCCCCCAGCCTGTGGGGGTGTCGATCAAAGGAGAAGATTTATCCATGCTGCATTTTAGGTTCAACTATGGTTTCTCCCCCTCCATCCTTTTAGGTTCCTTTTTTTCATCCCTTTTAACAAAACCAAGTGAATTTTTCATGTCTTTTTCATCTTTTCCCAACCTTGCCAGACAGCGCTTCACAGTGTCCTGTGAGCACATTTAAATTTGGTTTGTGTCAAACACCATTCTAATGCCGTTGGTTTAAAATTAGCATGTTGTGCTTTATCCCCCTGATCTTGTTTAGACAGGATTAGCATGTCCCCTAAATAGAGCGTTGGTGAAAGGTGGACTAATTAGAGAGTTACAGACCATTACAGGTCAGCTCATGTGTCTTTAATAGGACTTTGTCCTCAGGTCAGAGTCAGCGAGGACACCATTTTGGCTCTAGTTACTTAACTGCAATTATCTTGGGTGCTAGTAATGAAGAAACACAAGCATTAAAGCATTACTTTTTTCTTTTTCTATCACTCGCTGAAGTGAACCTTCATTACCGCGTGCATGCTAATAAACAGAACGGATGGAGAAGTCCTTTGAGGGAAAGATCTTGTTGTGTTTAATCATGAAGAGGCTAATAATGAAGTGTCATGAGAGTTTGGCTAGGTGCTTAAGAGGCTGTCTGGGCATCTGCATGCAGCCTATTAAACAGAATGAAATAAACAAAACTGTACTTTCATTACGCTCAGTAACTCTGGGAAATAACAGAAACACAATGTGATTAGCACGTGGTCTCAGGCCGCTAGGCTCAACTCTTATTGTCATAATCTTATTTTAAAGGTAGGTCAGAATTTCAGTACACTTTTTTTTACCCTTTAAATGTTGTCTTTGAATTATGTACAACCTCATGTATATGTGGGTGGAAGAGACAGATGGTTAGGCTCTTGATAATGCTCATCTATATACATACTGCCAGAGAAAGGTTTACTAGTGTTGAGAAAGATCAGTACTAAATATCCATACATGGGTGTGTGTGTGTGTGTGTGTGTGTGTGTGTGTGTGTGTGTGTAGGTCGGTAGGTATATATATATATATATATATTTGTGATCAGGCATTGTTATGATGGTAATAAATGGAACAAGAGAAGTGTATCAGTTGGTATGTGTACTCATCTGTGATTTCACTCTACTGCTGTGCTGTTTCTGCGTTGCTTCTGTAAGAGAGGGTGAAAATGTTATGGATATGACAGCCAAGGTTGGATGGAGATGTAATCTCAGAAATATAAACTACTGCGATAAACCCATGTAAAAGGGATGTCTAATGTTATCAACTAATGAAGGGGACCCTCAAAAACCATCCACTCTTTTCTTTTAATCAGAATGAGATCAGAAGTGCCTCTTTCATTCTGCTGCACCTGGAATGGGAAATTACTGCTCTTAGAATCCCACAGAATACCATGAATTTTTTATCACAGCATAAGAACACTGAACATCAGACGTCACCTCTCTAGCAATTTAGAAAATCGATTCTTTTCTGTTCTCACGTGGACTTGCAGCTGTGTCTCGTTTTGTGATAGAGTATGTGTTACTTTTCACCTCTCTTTTGGTGTTCCTCAGAGTTTGAGGGCTTGATGTTTTGTAAAAGAAGAGGAATTCAGATGTTGAGGTGTCTTTTGAAAATACTTTGGCATTCTCCAAACCTTCAAGTTTGAGAAATCCTGCACTTGTGGCTTGAGTACTCAAACCGAGGGTACTCAACGGAGGTAAAATCTTTTTGATGCACTCCAAAGCACTCAGACATGACTTTCCACGGGCTATTTCCAGGGTTTTTCGTTACTAAATGAACTGCTGAAATTCAAGACACGTGTCAATTGTGTAGTATGTTTTCTCTTCTTTTCCGGAAGTCTCCGGAGCTTTGAATGAGAGTTCTGCTCCAACTAATAAAGCAAAGCGTGAAGAGCCTTGTTTTCCTAAGACTCATTAAACTTGGTTCGGAGACACACAAAAAGATTTTTTTTTTTTTTTTTTTTTTTTAAATCCATTTGGAAGTGAATTTAAGTCCCCCCTTTCCCCTCATCTTCATGCAGGGACTGACAAGAGAAAAGCTATCTGGGGTTTGTCATGAAGATTTAATGACTAGTACAAGGCAATCAAACACTCACCTCTCACTAAAGAGGACTGTGGAGTACGCGGGTGTGTGCTTTGCATAGAACATAGTGCATAGAAAAACCATTAGGGAGTGAAGGCCCTGTCTCTCTTGGTTCTTGCCTGTCGAAGCATTTCTTGAGGCTCTCACATCTCCTGTTGAGCTCTCTCTTCTCTCTCTCTCTCTCTCTTCTCTCTCTCTCCTCTCTCTCTCTTCTCTTTCTCTTCTCTCTCTTCTCTTTCTCTTCTCTCTCTTCTCTCACACTCTCTCTCTGTCTCTCTCATTGTGTGCTCTTTTCGAGGATGTGATTTCACGTTTTTTCGGTGATGCCATGGTTACGGTTTTGCTTCGGGTATTGTCAGCTGACTGCTGCC
This sequence comes from Chanos chanos, assembly GCF_902362185.1. Taxonomy (NCBI): domain Eukaryota; kingdom Metazoa; phylum Chordata; class Actinopteri; order Gonorynchiformes; family Chanidae; genus Chanos; species Chanos chanos. The sequence goes on from NC_044510.1 coordinate 2,124,153, forward strand.
CCAAGATCCACTGCGTGCCTGAACGTTTGGTTTCCTTTTCTCTTTCTTTTCACGTCCCTGTGTCTCATTGGAAAGTGCCTCCTCATAGACAGGAGCCAGGCTCTGTCTCCAATGCTAGAGGCCACTCCACTTCACCACCATTTTGTGCCATGCTGATACCGCGTCATTTTCCGATGGCCTTGGGTATAGCAACGGTGAATGTAGTTTTGTGAAAACATTCATCCTGTTTCGCATACAATGACAAAGAGGTTTTTTATATACTTGGAATTTGAATTAAACACATAAAAAACAGATCCATAACGAAGGCCTTACAATGTGAGTTTTGGTACTGTTTTTATCTTCTGAGTTGGAACCTAATTCAACCAATTGTTTTAGTAGAGTTTTCTTTAAGAATATGTTCACATTGTGGTACTATGAAACAGATCTCAGATACTGTATACGGCTGACTTTCTCCATGAGTTTCTAACAGTTGTATTAAATGTGAAAGATACCGTCATCCAGTGGCATATAGTTAAAGTAAGTGATTTAGTGAAATGGACCAATGCATCTTGACAGCATGTAAACAAAGGTCTATATGGTGGTTTGATTGCTCCTACCTTTCACTCAGTCAGGCTCTCAGACGTCTGAGACTGACACATAGATATGGAGCGAGAAAGAGAGGTTGAAGACAGTGAGACAGAAAGAAAAGAGAAAGGCAACGAGGGAGAAAAAAGAGAGGGGGGGGGGGGAGAACTCCTCTGTGCCTCTGTTGTGGAGTTACAGCATTATTATTATTATTATTATTATTATTATTATTATTATTATTATTGCACACTCATCTGCTTCTAACTCTCAGCCTCAACACCATACTCCCTCTCCACCTAACACTCCATATGAACCGTATCATTTTCCCAAAGAACTCCAGCCAGGAGAGCAGGCAGAAAATATTCATTAGCCTTTTCCCAAGTCCTCTCTAAAGCCGAGTGATGCTTCAGCGAGACGTGTCCACTTCGCCTGTCTGACCGCCCCTGTCAACCCAGTGCAGAGAACTAACTGATTAAAATCATAACAGAGAGACAGAGCCAGAGAGAGAGAGAGAGAGAGAGAGAGGGAGAGGGAGGAGGAAAAAGCTGCTGTTTAATCAATGTTTCATTAAAGGGCATGAGAGGCGGGAGCCTGGTTCACATTACCTTCTTCACTCAGTTTTCTCCTGGGCTTTTATCCTGCCCCCCGTCATTATCTCTCTTGCAGTACACAGATGTGCTCCCAAACCAGTGCATCTACTCATATTCTCTCACACGTAAATGAACATTCACAAACCCCACGTGCCATTACTGAACCATTCTCTTGCTTTATTTTTCATTTTTAATAGTGGCCAGGCGATGGTAGAAGGCTGCGGTAATTGGGATTGTTCACCGGTTGATTGGGAGGTTGACTGATCGGTTTAGGCTGGGGTACAGTAGGGCACTGCCTCTTAAAATAGTCCATCATAAAATTTTGCCAAACGTCTCTGTCACTCATCCTTATTATTGTCTTAATTTTGATCTTGCCCCGTACGCTACTGTCAGAATCACTTTTAACGTCTTTTACTCTTCTCCTCAGCTCCGTCCAAACTGAGAACGATGAGGACGAGGTGTCCAATAAGACCTGGGTCTTGACTCCTAAAGTGTATGAGAGTGATGTGACACATATCCTGAACAGCTTGCTCCAAGGCTATGACAACAAGCTACGGCCTGACATTGGAGGTAAGGACATTCTTCAGTCCCTCCTCTGAGGAACCTGCTCCCACAAACAAATTTAGCATTTGGTTTAATGTCAATCTCCAATCCATTTCATGATCAGCCTCCATTACGTCGCTTTCTCACCTCCATCTGAGTTAGGCGTACCGCGACAGCAGATTCAGTGATACTCTGCAAAACTCCCACCGAGGAGCCAAAATGGCATCCGACCAACTTTGAACTGTGAACAGAGCTACAGATTCAAATCTAGAGGCTGAAGTGAAACTGTAAACCCTGTGCCATGAAGTTAATTCATTGCAGTGTGCGTTTGCTTGCCTCAGCAGCATTGTGTTGAATGCCAGACCTAAAGACAAGTGGCTGGTAAAATGATCGACAGCCTTAACATGGCTATCAATATAGTGTCTAGAGTAAGGAAACAAGTGTTTTACAAGATTATAACAGTCTGTATAGAGTTGCTCTGTGAGACATGTTGTCCAGTGTATGGTCGTGTGTTCTGAGGTAAATGGGGATGGAGAAAAAAAAAACTGAAATATCTAAAAATATTAAGAATCTGGGCATTTATTGCCAAACAGGAAAGTGTTTGCAGACACCATTTGCATGTAAGCTGTCACTTTCTTTCCACAGTGAGACATTCGACATGTCTGGTCTGACTCATTTAAGACTTGATGTCAAATCTCTCTGTAGACATGGAACGTAAGCTTGGTAAGGCGAATGTCGCTATGTTCTCATCACATCTGACACGGTAACAGGGCGTCCTGCTGTCATATCAGAGGTGAAATCGACCAGCAAGACAGGGCTGTGGTTGCTGCGGTAACGGAGCAGGCTCTCGTCCCAGCACGAACCACTGGAGGACTATCGTAGTGCACGCAATGGCCGCATTTTTTTTTTTTTTTTTTTGAAGTGTATTTATTTATTTGTTTATTTATTTAATTATCTGTTTATTTGTGCAACTCATTCATTATTCATGCAGCTGCGGGTTCTCTGTTTCAGTGCACCGAATGAAACATTCTGACACAATTGCAAATCTGTTTCTCACTCTCTTTCAGTGAGAAACACTGATTGATCTCTTATTAGTGACTAAAAAAAAAAAACCTGACAAATTCCGCACTCCTCTCACATATCAGTGCAGCCGTTCTCACCCTCGGCACTGGCTATAGAAATGAACCAGCGTCGCCACGGCTCACTTTTCTAGACGGCGTGTGAGTTTTCTTTTCTCGCAGTGGTAATCTGCATCTTTATTGGACAGAGAAGGACATAAATCTTCATTCGTTTTGGGTTATAAAAATGATAATAAATAAAGTATTATGATTCAAACCATATGCTTTTTTTGATAACAGCCATCCATCCACAGCCCATTCCGTGAGTTATCAGTGCAGAAATTGATCCATGGACTTATGTTACTGTCCTCACGCTGGATCGACTCAGTGCGTGGCTTTGCGTTGCACAGCGTGAGTGAAGGTTTGAGTGGAGATTCTCTCTGAGCCGCGCATGTATCTCTGTTATGTGCCATCGGGGAGTGGGATATAGGCTCCCTGTGCTTGGCTGCATCGTGGGGTTGAACTTTGTGTTTTTGCACTGAGCCAGTAAATATGAGTCAGTGGATAAGATGGAGCTCTCTCTCCAATCTGACGCTCAGCTCTCCAGACGGTCCTGCCGTATTTCCTCTGACAGCCCCAGCCGCTCTGCAGCCTACTGGAACAGACACGAGGCTGGCCAGTGAACTGTAGTCCACCTACTGCTATAAAGTCAGGCTAGCCTCACAATTTGGATTATTTCCTGAGTAATCAGCAGTCATGGGAAATGTAGTCCAACGTATGTTGCTGAGGCTGAGTAACACATCAAATGGACTACAAGGGCCACACTGTTATCGAATTTTCAGATCTGAGTTATGGTTCATACAGCTAAGACGCGCTAGACTAACCACCGCCGTGAACTATGAACATCGTACCACAATCACATTTACCACAACCACACTAGCTTCCCTTTTGACTTTGGATTTGATTCGACTTGGTGTGGTCTTTGCTTGTACTGATGATTATAACTTATGGTTTACGGTATATGTGCTGTGTTTGTCACAGATAAATCCCTGACTCTGCATCACAGCTCTCTTTTTCCATCTCTCTCTCTCTCTCTTCAGTAAAACCAACGGTGATTCATACGGACATGTTTGTCAACAGCATCGGTCCAGTAAATGCTATCAATATGGTAAGTGATTCCCTTAAGGGTGAACGGAGCTAACCACTGTTTGGATCAAATCAAATGGCACTATTTCAAAAACAAATTCAAGAGCAGAGCTGATTCCACAGTATTATGGACCCAGAAGCATTTTTATGATGAAGAATCATCCTGCTTCCCTTCATTAAAACGGAAAGTGCTAGAACAAATGGTCAAATATCTCAACATGGTGTAACACGTGTTCCTAGGGTGATGTTCCATTTTTCTGCCCAAAAGGATTATGTGCTTATTAACTTTTCTTTAGAAGAAAGAGAAGTTAATAAGCACCCCTCCCCGCCTCCTTAAAATGGCATGTCATCATTGTTCAATCCACTAATTATTAAAGAAAGTAAAACTCAAGAAAACTCACTCTGTATCAAATCAAACACTGTACGAGCATGTATGTGCCTCCTCCACCTCCCCAAGTCAAGTCCTTTTTCACTCAGGTATGAAAGTAGATCAGCAGGGTTTGTACAGTAAAGCCTGTCACCGCATGACAATACAAAACACTCTCAAAAGCGAGAGGACACAGTGACCTCCATACATTCGGACATTCCGACAAATAGAAAAATAAATAAATAAAGACAATAAAACAGAAGGTACTACTGTGTGTAGTTTGGTCCGTAAGGAATACATATACAAAACAAGAGATCAGCGGTAACACTGCCTGGAAGGGACACTGCATGGTTTTAAATAAAATGACAAGACTACCAATAATATTTTAATAATGTTGTATGTGGTCTGTGCTTACCTTTACCAAAGACCGGAGTGAGTTTTTGAGGATGTGAAAATTGATTTCAGTTCATACATGTGATATCCTTTATTTTGTTTTGTTTTTGTTTTTTGTTTGGTTTTTTTTGTTTGTTTGTTTGGTTTTTTTTCAAATAATCCCATGAGCGTCTGTCTTTGGCTACGTCCGAGTCTCTAGATTTGTCGTGGTTGGGTAGATATCTCCCATGATTCACTGATGCAGCCTGCTTGCAACATGACTGAATAATCTTCCCCTAAGATGTTTGCTTCTATTCCAGAGCCCAAGTGCAAGCGTGATATAAATAGGACAGGATAGAAATAGTATGATTATGGTACTGCCCGCTCACAGAGTTGACTCTGCCTGTATCACAGTGCAGGCATGCGCGCACACACACACAGACACACGCATACACATGTACACATAATATACCATTACTGCAATTCATGTAAGGGACTGTTTCTGATTTATGGATTTAAGATCGTAAATGATCTTTTCCAACTGGATGGTTGAGCTACGTGTGACTCTTTGGCTCTGTTCATATGAACCAAGACCAATCAGCATCCAGCATGCAGATTATTTCAGTTAACCACGTCCAATCATCATCCGGCAGACAGATTATTTGAACTCTAAGAAATATTTCAGTTTGATCCATGTGTGGTCCATTTTATTAATTGTACTGGTACTGCAGTAAGAAAGAGAAGCCTACTGGATAAAATGATCAGTGTTAATGATGAAGAAAACAGAAACATGAATCCAAAAGACAGTATGAATATGACTATCACATACATTAAATGATTCCATTAAGACATCTCTCTACATTTATTAATCCTCTTAGAGGCTCGGAGGACTCGCTGTTTCATTAAATCCATTTCCTTGGTCATTTTTTTTTTTTTTTTTTGAACTGCCTGTTGTTGTGTATCTTAGTTCTTCCAATAGGGTGATTGCCTTTCTCTCTCTTTCTAAAAGCACATCTCTAGACTTGGAAATAACAGCCTGTCTCTTCCTTTGAACCGCTGTAGTGGTTGGACAAAGGTGTGAAATTCGATCCGGAACATTCTGCCAGAATCAAAATGAACAGACTTGGGGACCGGATCATTGGCTTTTCAGCAGTTCCCTCGCTCAAAAAAAAAAAAAAAAGACGAGTAGACTGAGGGAATATGAATAGAATGTGATTGCATGGACTTGGCTCTGTGACTCTTTTGGTGGGGGGCGGGGGGAGGGGGGGGGGGGACTGGGCTCCATTGCCATTGTTGGAAGGCTTAGCTGGGGAGACAAGTCCACTGTTAATGCTTCTATGTCCTCACTCTCTACAAATCCTGTTTTTTTTTTGTTTGTTTGTTTGTTTGTTTTTGGGGTTTTTTTTAATATTTATATCACTCACTAGCAGGTCATGTTGAACCTCTGGACCTGACTGACAAAGAATAAATAAACAAATCAAAGAATGATTGGTGCAAATGAGACTATGAAATACCCCTCACTACAGTTTCATAACAGTTTAATGTGGACTGGTGGAGAAAGGTCATCTCTTTTTATCCACTGAAGAATTAAAGACAGAGGATCGTTGGTCTTTTAAAAAAAAATCTTCTCTGTTTTGCTCTCGATCAGAGAATAATTGTGAAGAGTAATTTAGGGAGGTTGTTGGACTAGCGAATGGTTCTGGTAAACATGAATTTCCATTTATTGGGCCGTTAAACATGTAATCTTCAAGTTGAGGGAGTATAACTTCTGGCCTTGAAAAGGTCTTTGTAGCACGACAGGGTGTTGGTATTTGTTAAGTGTACTGAAGGACTATTTGACTGACCTCTTGTTTAAATGTTGCAGCCACTGATGTGCAGCCGCTGATGTTGGGGGGGGGGGGTCTAAAAGCAAACATAACAATAACAATAACAAACATAACAATAATAATATAATATGCACGTCGTGCAGAAAAGTGCATGAATACATTCTGTCATTGGCTGAAACTGAAGACATGGCCAATGAACTAAGAATAATTAAATGATATTGATCTGAACAAATGGGACGTCAGCTCAAACTGACGAAATTACCTGTACTTTGTCACACTAAGGATTTCAAAACGAAGCACTTTTTTTGTGAATAAAGTTATAGCACTCTTCAGTGCTGGCATTTGCTGTGATCCAGTGTAACGTGTTTCATTTTTTTCCCCAACGTCTGTTAATTAGGAATATACCATCGACATCTTCTTCGCCCAGACCTGGTATGACAGGCGGCTGAAATTCAACAGCACCATGAAAGTCTTGCGTCTCAACAGTAACATGGTCGGAAAAATCTGGATCCCCGACACCTTCTTCCGCAACTCCAAGAAGGCCGACGCCCACTGGATCACCACACCCAATCGCATGCTGCGTATCTGGAACGATGGGCGGATCCTCTATACTCTCAGGTGAATTAAGTGAATGGAAATGCCCTGGATGAAAATTAGAAACGCGCATCTTTGATCATTTGCTTCCACGCTGGGTAACTGGCGTGCAATTACTTTTTCGTCAGCAGTAATTTTGCTGGAGCCGTTTAGAGTTAGATACGGTTATCCAGACCACAGGGTAAAAACTAATGTCAGTTTAAGTACACTGGAGAGAAAGAGCAATGCAATGTCATTTTAGCACTGATGCAATATTCTCCCAGAATGCATCTTGTATAATTAATTCATTACACAGCATTCTGCTTGACCAGTGGTTTAACTCCATAATTGGATACTGCGGAATGTGCTGGAAGCTCTTGGGTGGTTAATGAAAACAATGTGGATAATTTCCATTAAGGATCTCTGACATTAAAGCTAAGTGCTAAATGTTAAACATAATTCTTACATTCTAATTGCTTAATTGCGTTATAGTCTTGAAATGAGGCAGTTTGAGCAGTGTGGGGAATGAGAACGGAGCACATTCTAATGAAGTGGATCTTGGCTTGCGTTGGCGATTGTAACTGGAGACCGATGTCTGTCTGTAGGTTGACTATTGATGCTGAGTGCCAGCTTAAACTGTATAACTTTCCAATGGATGAACATTCCTGTCCCCTGGAGTTCTCAAGCTGTAAGTCAGACCATATGTTCTTTACCAGTCTCTCTCTCTCTCTCTCTCTGTCTCTCTCTCTCTCTCTCTGTGTGTGTCTCTCTCTCTCTATCTCTGTGTGTCTCTCTCTCTCTCACTCCCTCTCTCTCTCACTCCCTCTCTCTCTGTCTGTCTCTCTCTCTGTCTCTCTCTCTCTTTCTCTCTCTCTCTCTGTGTTTCTCTTTCTTGCTCTCTGTCTCCCACTCTATTTTCTGTCTACACCATTGAAACATGCCCTCCCATACACTGATAAAAAAAAAAAAACCTATATTCTGAGTCCTCCTTTCTTAGCATCCCATCGTGAAGGACAGACAATGCAACGAAGTCTCCTGTGTTGGAGTCACAACAGTAATGGTGCCAGGTAGTAACTTTAGTCAGAGGGCTCTCTCTCTCTCTCTCTTTGTGGCTGCAAAGGGAACATGCTTTTTTATGCTAATGACACTGCCAGGGAGCCTACAGATGCATCATGGGATAGTCTCCAGGGAGGGGTTTCTAAATAGCTTGTGAGAAACCAGAAAGAAAACTGGGAGTTTGTATCCATAAAAACAGAACAGTGGAAAAGAAAAGAAAACCACATGTAAAATTGATGAGAAACACTGATGTTTCTAACTGAAATCAGAAGGAAAGCGATACCCTCGTTGCAGGGCTAGCTGTACCCTGCAGAAGTCTGTCCTCGAATCGCTCAGCCCACAGCAACACAGTGATCAATGATAGTACACTTCTCTCCTTAATTTCATTGGTTTTTATTTCTGTTTTTTTTTCTTTTAACTTTAAACTGAACCAAGTCTTGTTGATTTGTTTTGGAGATCCAGGCTTCAGTTTTATGTTAGTGTTAGATTCAGAACCATCTACTCTTTGAGTTAAAGTTTTTTTTTTCTTTCTTTTTAATCTCAGTGTAATACCCATCTACGGCCTTTACTAACACCACGTATACTTTTGTCACGGTCGCTGGTGGACTCACAGAGCTGTGTCACTTTCTGCTGATGTCAGAGCTTAGATGTCATGACAGTGATTCCTGCCCGTTGTTTTAGCTGTCTTTGACTTCTCTAACATACCCCATGGTGATTCAGCATCTAATGGCCACCAACACTGATACACAAGAAAAAGCAGAAAAAAATCATCCCTTTCTTTAACTTTTCAGATCGGGAAAAATACATATATATATATATGAATGGAAAAAAAGTATGTTGATTTTGTTGAGTATTATTTTGTTTCTCTGCCATCCATGGCTTCCATCAACAGCCTACAGTCTTCCTCAGACAAGGCCTGCATAGTGATCATTCCTGGTCTATGACACAAACACACACACACACACACACACACACACAAGAAAAAGATGATTTAAGTGTAGGTTGGTTATTATTATATTATATTATATTATATTATATTATATTATATTATATTATATTACATTACATTATATTATATTATATTATTAATTTTTTATGTCAGTTCTTGCTTAATTGTCATGTTTTTTTGTGGGGTTTTTTGGTGTATTGTTTGTTGTTAACGAAAATAAAACTTATCAGGGACGATAAGCATGAACAGCAGAGATGGGAACATGTCATACCGTATTTTGGACAGCTAAAGGATTTTCGTTTTCCTTCCTTTTTTCTCTTTTTTTTCCCTTTTGCCTGAGGAGGTTACGCCAACAACATGACCATTGGGGATTTGATTTAAAAGCCTATTAAATTCGGCACCTGGAAAGTCTGTGAGGCATTAAACCAACTCCCTTAGTCTCAACCCTGATATGACTGCACTCTACTCTGGACCAAAATCGCACATGCACCCAAGGTCAATTGTTACGAACATTAACATTACCTGCTTAGGACTAAGCTTATATAACCTGCGTGGCCAGGGCTCTACTTACAATTACTACTGACTTAACACCAATTTACATGATTACACTCTTTTTAAGACCTTTGGAGACATCTTTTAAATGACTGCTTGGCATCTGAATCTTCACCTGCTCTTTTTTTTTTTTTTTTTTTTTTTGTGCATTTCCCTTCTCAGTCTTGCTACATAAACAGTGTGATGTGTTGAAGTACTGCAGTTATAGTGGCAAGTGTACAAGGGGCAAAAACAAAAAAAAACAGACGCTGTTGTACAGAGGCTGTGTCTAAACGAAGATTTACATAATATTGAGTTATTAAAATATCCTTTGGCATATCGGCTTAAACCGACACATTCTATGGTTTCCATATTCCATAGAGCTGAACACATAGAGTATTTAAAAGATATTTTCTCGGTCTGGTGCCGTGTGTAAACCGGCGTGTGTGTCTTCCTCAGATGGCTATCCTAAGGAGGAGATTGTTTACAAGTGGAAGAGGAGCTCTGTTGAGGTTGGAGACATCCGCTCCTGGAGGCTTTACCAGTTTTCATTTGTGGGCCTGAGGAACACATCCGAGATCGTCAGGACCGTGTCAGGTACTGCCCCACCCAACACCTTTCAGTACTTAAAACAAATGTCTTTATTCTCACCAGGCATGAACCTTCACTACTATTAGTGCCTCACATGGAGGCTATTCATGGATTTCGAGTTTGAGTGGGTGTGTGTTTGTGTGTGTGTGTGTGAGAGAGAGAGATTGCATGTATGTGTATGTACATGTGTGAGCATGTGTGTGTGTGTGTGCACTTTACACTTTTGGGTGTGTGTGTGGTCTTTGCGAGTGTGTGTAGTGTGTCTATGTGTGCTCCATGCGTGTGGGCATATCTCTGTCGGGATGTGTGTGTGTGTGTGTGTGTGTGTGTGTGTGTGTGTGTTCATGAGTGTTCGGTTGTGCGAGGATTTGGGTACCTCTTGGGACCGTCTTTGGCGTGGAGCCAGCCATAGGCGCTGTACCAAAGACCAGAGAGTCATAAATTATCTCCATCATCATCATCATGCCTGGGAGAGAAGAGAAAAGGGAGCGAGAGAGAGATGCTCCTCGTTTCAAAGGCCAAGCTATAAATCAGCTTGATAGATCAGCATACCAAACCAAAGGGCCTTACAACCATTCGTGTTTCTAACAGGTAGCTGTGTGAGACAAAGTACTCACTCTCAGAAATATTAAACACTACTATTGTAGAAGTGTCAAATACTGTTTCAGCCTCTGTAGAGAAAGTGCAAATTAAGAAAGAACGAATTTTGAGAAAGATTTGCAATTTATGAGCATAACTTGCAGTTAGATCAAGTTATAAAAAAAAAAAAGCTTTCTTGGCAGCAGTCTTCCCAGCGATTTATTTTCATGTATGAGAAGCAGATATATCCTCTTTCTACCTACGTCCTGTTCACAAATCCAGTCAGATATAATGGTCTCATTATATTTCACCATATTGAAAACGTTGTTGATTTGTTGTCAATTCTTCCCTCACATTCTCCATCTGTTCCACAACTGTCTGCCCAGAGGTAGTTGTCCACAGTGCATCAATCTAGCCTGCCAAACCGTTTCGGAATCAGTCCAGCGAACCATCCAAAGCTGAAAATTTAAAAACGAGCGCATGACACCCTGTAAAATCACAGAGTTTTCTTTCCAGAATGAATTCCTGCCAGAATAAAACCTGCTGTTTGTTGTTGTTTGTTTATTTTTAATTTTTTTTAATGTATTTAGTCATTGAAGATGGTTTAAAAAGCAAAGCTGGATGATACTATCATGTGCTGCTCCTCCAACAGCTGTCTGGCATTTTTTCAAGTTCCTGAGAGCAGCCAGTCATATCCACTGTAACAGATCCTACACTGACAGAACACAGTCAGGGCTGGCTGTATGGAGTGAAAGTTCAGTCTTACAGCCCACTACACAAAATCAACTTTTTTCCCCTCCCACATATGAAACGACTTAATTAAAGTTATTTCATCATTGATTCTCTTTTTTTTTTCAAAACATTTTAGTTCTTGGCTTTATAACATCGGGATTCTAGTTAGTTTTAACCATACATGAAAATAATCAAATTGGTTAACTACTTACAAAATCATGGGATTTGATGGGCTTTTCAGTCTATTATACAGATATTTCTTGTCGACATGATGAATGCTTTTCTTGCAAAAAAAAAAAAAAATCCATTTCCTCAAGATTGAGAGTAGTAAGCACACCAGTCATTCGTTAACTTGCACAGTTGACTTCCTTACAAATGTTAAACAGGCCTAGGTGTAGTTGGTAACACTGAATGAACCGAAGTTCATGACATCAGTAATAACAGTCAGTCCAGCAGACTAGCTGAGTATCTTTGGGTGCGTCAACACTGTGGGTCAAGCTGAGTAAGATATGGAGAAATGCTTATGGACACAATGGTTTGAAATGAGTCTGTTTGCTTTAGGCTGAAGGGCTTTTTGGTGTGGTGAGTGTGTCATTGTTCCTATTCACTTTTATCCTGCTTGTCATTATAGCAGACACTTTATCTAACCAAATGAGTAATAGGTACGGCTGAGCAATCATATTGGTGGTGTACTGCGAAATCTCACAAGGCAAAACCAGAGCGGGAAGCAAGTGGGAAACACAGGATTTATTTAACAAAACAGAGTTCAAACAAAAGATCAGGCTCAGAGCAGGCTGGATACAACAGGTCAGAAAACAGGCTGGATACAAACGGGTAGAGAATCAGGCTGGAAACAGACAGGTAGAAAACCACCGGCAGAGTTTGACAGTCAGAGTTCGTCGTTTAGAATTCGTCCGACAGAGTTCACCGTGCACGTAACAAGGGGAAGACTTTGTGAAGAGCGTGCCAAACAGAGAGGAATAGATAGAGGAGAAAATCAAGGAAAACAAAGTGTGGACAGGTGAGGGAGATGAGCGCTGATCAGACTGATGATTAGTAGACCGGCGACGCTGAATGCTGAATGGCTGAAGCCAGTGTGGGAGGAGGCGAGGTCATTACACTAAAATAGTTGACTACTGACTAAAATAGTACAATAGCAGCGCAGTCATGAGGTAACTGGTTGTCATGTGACGTACTAGTGTATATATATCGTTGTTCTTTTAAAGCAAGAATATGGTGGAATACCAGTGTTAAAACAATTTCAAATAAACCAGGACACTCTGAAAGTTATTTCCCAAGACCAAGATCCAGAAGATGAACTGAACATTCATTTCCAAATATTTCCAGACACTAGATGTAGAGGAGGTAGTTCATAAAAAACACTGTTTCATAAGTGAGTGAAGTAGAACTGGTGTGTGATCAAAAATAGGCCAGAGGGGATGAAGGACAAGGGTAAAGCGATGGACTACACTCAAATGAACGATGCAAGTTTACCCCATGAGAACTGGATGGGAGACTGGTCAGAGACAGGAGTAACAGATTGTCTCCTTGTGTCTGACAGCCATATTCTGTCATATTAGACTAATGTGTTTTAGATTACATTTGTTCACAATGTCATTTTTCTTCCCCACTTTCCAACTGTTTCAGACTGAAATGAATTGTAATGGATCATGGCATTTCCATGAAAAAAAAAAAAAAAGGGAAAAATGGAAATGCCATCTGCTTTCCTGTGGAGCTGGCTTTTAAGGAGGTTGTGTGTCGCTTTTTGTTTGCGTCCTTCCCGTGGCAAAGTCATGAAAAAAATCGACCGCACTGTACCAATGTCACATGGCACCGTCTCTCAGAAGCCGGTCCTTATCCCCACAGTGTATCCCCTCAGAGATAGAGGAGATTCAGGTCCTCCAGCTGCTCCGTATCTGTCAGTTTTTCTTAGCAATGGCAAGTCATGACAGGAAACAGTAAACCACAATCTAAAAGGCGAAAAAGCAACAAAGAACCATGGCTGTTACTTTTATTGTTGTTTATTTATTTTGGTGCATGGAAGGCCTGTGTCTGGGAAAGTGTAATGGGACCTTAACTGGTCAGAGGTGGGGTTAAGCCAACAGCCGACGGCTGCTCACCCATTCGACAGCTGGCGGGTCAGGTCAGATCAGAGAGAGAGGTGGGGAGATAGAGAGAGAGAGAGAGAGAGAGAGAGAGAGAGAGATAACAAGTAAGGGATGGAGGCAAAGAGAGCATAAGGTGCCCTTTGTGTGAAAAAAAAAACAAGAAAAAAAAAACCAAAGCGAAACAAAACAGGCCTAAAACCTTTGACATACGCAAGAATGAGCAAGCATGCACGTGTGACTTAGATACTTGCCCGCAAGTTCAAGCTATCTGTACAAATAATCAAACCATGTAGGGCTAACTTTCAGGTTATCTTCACTTGTGAACAAAGATGAAAACACTTTGTGTTTCAGAAGAGCAAAATGAATAGAAAAAAAAAAGAATAATAAACTTTGTGATACGCATCATATGGCCTTTGCTTGGCACTGCATTTACACTGAAACACTGAATTTTTGAGATGGGTCAGTATTATGGCTGTCCACGTATATTGACTTATTCAGTGATTACAACATGTTGTTTTGCCTCTGTGATTCTGTGTGTAAGGCAAAATAGTTGTATTTTGCTAGATTACCTAAACCTATGCTAGCATATGAAAGCAGAGCAAGGGTTGGATCGTTGGGATTTGTTAAGGAGTGTGATGGAGGGATCCCCAGAGATGGTCACAATGTGGGAGGGACCCAGTATTTTTACGTTATTGGTCATCTCCACATCAGTCACTTTCTCAGAGAAAGTGAACTAATGCTTACCAAAGCTGTTTCTATTGGCCAAATTACCGACCTCACTGAACAGCATGTGAAAGCTTTTGGAAGACTATGTAATTAATCAGTCATCGTCGACACTGTGGCCCATGCAACTCAAAAAGCACACAGAGGAGCCAACTCAAAATCCTGTACGAAGCGACGGGAAGCAAGGGACATTTTAAACTGCAGACACTGTGGCAGACGTCACCTTCCCAGGCGTGAATCACTTAAAAACTTACAGGCAGCAGTGCTGTAGCTGTGAGAAATTCAACTTCTTCAAATCACACTACAGATCTCTATGAGAGGCACTACAAACCTATGAATCAGTTACCACAAAGGCAGACACAAGCAGGAGTAGAGAATCTTTTCACATCTTTTGACGAACTCTCATTGGAGGCTGGTGAAACCAGCACTGCGTAAGTGGATAATGTGAAGAACAGAGTAGAGATCGTTTGTCTCTGTGGTAATAATTGGAAAACCAATGGAATTTAAAATGCAGCTCAGTTTCAGTGGGCACCTTCAAATCAGTGAGGCACTGTGAGAAAACTGATAACACCAGCATCCATACTGGTAACCATCTTGAGAACTGTGATACAAAGGCAAAGAAAAGCAACCAGAAGCACACTCATAGTGGAGAGAAATACCCACCAGAGCCACCGGTGTCCTCAGTGGTTGTCACCAAAGAAAGAGAAGCAATGACAAAATTTGCATCTCTATCAAAATCCTTAACCTTTAAACGAAACTCTCATCCATATTCATCAGCTTTCACAGACTGTGTGAGCGGCATCACAGTGGTAACTCAGCTGTCTAATGCCACCGTAGTGTCTTTGCTAGAAGCAAAAAAAAAAAAAAAAAAATGTTGTTTTGGCAGATGAAAGTTGATGATGATTCTTTACTTTTCTCTTCACCCTCAGTTCACCTTCGCAAAGGATGTCTATCAGGATCAGTTCAGCTTCTTCCAGCCATCCCTGGAGCAAATCTTTGAAGGCTATCTTAATAAAAAAAAAAAAACCTGACATTCGTGACTGAGCTGTTAGTGCATCAGGTTTTGAATTCTAATGCTTTTACCCGTTCACTTCAGTTTCTTAATATGCAATTTCATGTGCTGTTTTATCAATCAATCAGTCAGTAAATTATTCCAGTATTATCTCCAGCGGTTACTGAAATATACGTAAGCATTGTGGCATATCATCAGAAATGAAAAGAAACGAAACTCTCAGTTACAGGATGGATTATTTTTTGTCATTTTATGACTATAACCATGGCAAGCTGGTCATTACAGAAACAGGACACCAACCCTTCATTAATTTTCTGTAAAAGACACTCTGCCTTGCACCTACATGTCTAAAGCCAACTGAGAAGTAAGTTGAGCAAGTTTTTTCCTGACAGTTATGTGCAGGAAATGGGGTTCACTCTCTCTGGTAGACTCACTTCAGTGGTCACCATTGAAGAGCTCATTACAACATTTCACATAACGACAAGGTGATGACAGTTCAGCTGATTTCCCCCCATCACCTTCGACAGTTTTGAGAGAACTCGGCTAAAGATACTTCCCCTTCAAGATCTGAACGAAATCTTACAGCAAGGATGCAATTAATGGGGCAAACACTGATCAGTGCTCTGAGAGAAATGGCATTACCTCACAAGGTAAGATCCAACAGTGGAACACAGTTTACAAGCCAGAGCTTCAGTGAATGTGCCAAGTCATGGGGCATCAATTATATTGCCAGCTGTCCTGAAAATATGCTTTACAGAAAAGGAGCTGTGTAGGGCAAAGTTCCGCACTGAAGCCTCAGAAAGGAGATGGGACCGCTCTGGCCACTAAGCTGCTGAATATTCAAAAAAAAACCCCAAAAAAACCCTTGAAACTTGACCTTGGGTTCACCTGCACAAGGACTTCTCTCCAGGATGACAAGCAGAACCTTACCTGTCAGGAAACACCTGTTTAAACTGCGATCAAAGAACACAGCAAGAGCACGGTCAAATTTCAGCTTTCAACAAAAAGCACAGAAAGAAAGAAAGAAAGAAAGAAAGAAAGAAAAATACTGCTGGGCAGTCACTGTCGTAGGATTCTCAGGCATGACATGAAAAGACTGGAGTCATCAAAAGGAAAGACAGTGAGCTCAGATATAAGACAAAAAGAGTGTGACAACAACAGCAAATGATACTGGACCTTAAAAGTATCTTACTCATGTAGAGAACCACAAAAAAAAAAAACCCTGAGACTCGAGAAGGCTAAGAAACCAGCTAAAGTTGACAACTGGTGTCACAACCTGCACTGCCATGTCTTTGTGCTCTTGTTCTGTGCCTGTCTCCGCCCCTCACCTGTTCCCGTTTGTCTGATTATTACCTTGTTAATTTCGCCCAATCCTGTTTTGCCCTGATTAGTTTTCCTTCTATTTAAGTCCTAGTGTTTGCCTTGTCTTTGTCTATCGTTGTTTGTGTATTTTGCGCACTGTCATGCTGCACCTTTTTGTTATCGGCTTTTGTTATTTGTTTGCACTGTATTATGGTCTTCATTTTAAGTAAAGCCTTCCGTTTTTTCACCTTCAACCATCGTGTCTTTGCACTTGGGTCCTGCACCACACCACCAGCCGTGACAACTGGACACCATTGGCCTGATTTTACCATACACGGCATATTTTCCAATCCTAAACATAAGCTTTGCAAGAGTACCAGATGATATACAACATACATATATGCTGACTTACATGAAGTTTACCAGCTTTAGTGTTTGTCATAGACCTCAGTTATTCCCAAGAGTCAGTTCTTTCTTTCAAGTGAAGTTTTTTTCGTGTTTGTAGCAGATTAAAGCGTTATGGAAGGCTGATGTAACTTGAGCTGTTTTCTCTGTCAGATGCTTGAGGGTCCCTGTTGCAAGTAAATGAGTTGTTTTCGGGTGAGCATGGCTTTGAACTAAAGAAGAGAGATACAGATAAGTCAGTACTTTGGTTTTTGTCATATTTTAGCCAAATATTGATTATTACTGATGGTAAGGTTACATACTTCTCTGTGTGTATAAATGAGTACCCAACAAGAGTATTTAACAGACACGCCTATTAGTCACTAATATGCTATTCATAAATATTTCACCAGTTCTCACGTTATGTTTCCATATAGTCAATATAGTTTTGACTGGGATATGGATGGTGATTTGTCGGCGCTTTGTGCAGTCTTGAAACAACTGAAAAAAAAAAAAACAATTCACAAGGTCACACTGTGTTATGAAACCAAATTAGTAAGCCTGAGGAGTAGTCGTGACTACCGCATTGTAAACATCACTTTGTTGCAACAAAGCAGTTAAAACCATCTGTGGTCCTGCAGTTAAGTTTTAAAACACCATAGCCTAAATGTGTTTTGCGCTTGATCCCTTGCAATGGCTACCTCGCACACTTTGTCTTTGTCATCCCGGCAACCATTTTGTGTTCTCACACAGACAACTTGATCACACACATTGACATCTTGGCCTTGCACACAGAGTCCCTGTCTTGCTCATTGTTCCACACTGAAAAAGCTTTTGTCTCAAAAGAGACCTCATATAAAGGAGCAAGAGAGGAACAGAGACTAATAGATAGAAGAAATGACAGGAGATGGGTAGAGTGTGATGCGCTATCACTAAGGGGAATGATATGTTACAATCACTGACAATGTGACAGAGAGAGGGAAACAGATGGGGGATTAGCATGCACTTTTTTTTTTTTTTTTTAGGTTATCGTAAACCAACACTATTCCATTAAGACAGCAGACATTTTTGTGGGCATCTAAAATTAATCATCGGTGATATTACAGAAGACCTCCTCCACTCTCATTACTTTCCCACAAAGCACATTAAGTGAACAAATGAGTTGAAAAGAAAGCTGTTTAGCCGAGTACAGACAAACTTGTCATGCATTCAGAGAAGCAATTTTCTTTGTCGCAGTAACAGATCTACTCCATGCCAAACTCTAACTCCTTATCCACGGGGCAAGGATGACTTAATGAGTAGGCTGAGGTCTTACACTGCTCAGCATCATGGCCAGTGCATCTCCAGGAGCTCAGGGAAAAGACGTTAACCTGCAGCACTGCCCTTAGACAGGCTCTTTCCCTCTGCACTCTTTCCTCAAAACCTCACTCCCCCCCCGTCCCTCATCTCAGTGCCAGCGCGGCGTGTCTGTCTTGCACTGGATTCAAACTGCCAGCCTCATGGCAGGGAGTCAGATGCCCTAGCAAGTCAACTAAAAGCATCAGCCACCGGCGTGGTCGCTAGCTCATCTTCTGAGGCTCATCCGGAAAGCTGCCCACGGCTCATTCGTTCCCGCTGTACCTTGTTTCTCTAGCTGCTCCTTGATTTTTGTTTTAATAGCAGGTGAGTCATTGTTTGTTCGAGCCTAAGTGTGTGAAATTAAATATATATAAATATAGATAGATGTATTGTCGGTCTTTTTTTTCCCCCCCCTTTCGGTTAATGTATGTATTTATTTATTTATTTATTTATTTTTTGGCGAGAGCTATTCTTAGAGTGACCTTCTAGATTCTGTGGCGAGCTGCTCTCTGCTCTCTTGTCTGTGCTCATCGGGCTGTGTGAGTCGCAGAAGCCTTGGGACACATCAGCGTCCTCCTCCTGATTCTGCAGCGTCGCAGCGTGCAGATGATACGTTGACAGCGGAAATCTTGAGGCTTCGGGCATGAATGGGCCCAATCAAGCTCTGTATGAGAGGACACGTGCATGAGTCCAAACCCAAGTCTGTTTTCTCATACTCTGCCCCCCCTCATCCTACACCCCCCCCCCCCCCCCCAACCTCCCTCTCAGCTGCCCATATACAAGACCCAGACTTAATTGACCTGCTTTTGGAAGGGCATCTGGAATAGCATTTAGCTCCGGAACTTTCTTTTTCAAGCCTCCTGCACTTCTTTTGGGAAGCTGAAATATTTCTTTTTTTGTTTTGTTTTGTTTATTGAGTCTTTTTGATTTCTCTTTTGTTTTTCTTTCTGAAACAATATGTAAGTTCACCCTTTTTGATGGTTGTGTCTTAATATTGGCCTGAGGACACTGACAATACTGAGGATTTTCCTAGTGGATATGAAATCTACTGATATGTATATATATATACACTACTATATATACTTTTTTTTTTCTCCACTGGCCAGCTGTCCAGCACTGTTTAGCTTTTGCTGATAAATGCACCCTGTAAGAGTGAGCAACCTAAACAAAACCCAGCCAGTGGCGTCATCATTAGTTAAATAGTGTATATACTTAAATAATGCTCTCAGAAGACTGGAGAATATTTCTGAGAAAGAATCATTGGGGGGAAAAAGAGTATTCTCGCAGCAATAACAAAAACAAATCTCATATTTTAATGTGAACGTCCTTATGAGGAGAAGGTAAAATGCATTCATCCATAGTGATGATAGAAAAGTTCTAACATTGAACACTGTGATGAATACTGCATGACAGTGTCTTTGTGGTACTGACACAAGTGCAAAATAAGGGAAAGCTCTGTAACATTAAGTACCTGCAGAAGTAGTTATGGACTTATTATGTATGCACACAAGCGTTTGGCCCCATATGTAAATGCGGACCATTCAGTTATACACAGGATCAGTTTAGCGGATGGGAGGGAGAGAGACAGAGAGAGATGAAGTGCATATATTAACTCTTAAGTAAACTTCACACTTCTATAATAAGCTCTCGTCTGAATGGCTTTTTCTCTCGGATAGGATGTTTCTACGGAGATGGAGTAGGAGAAAGAGTGGGAGAGAGTGGGTGATTGTAATGTGGGAGAGAGTTAAATACCAATTCAAATCTCTTTTTCCCTCCCTTCATCTGTCCTTTGTCTGACAGTGTAATAAAATTGTAATTAACACCTGGCCGAGGATGTTTCGTAATAAATCGAGGAGGAAAGATTGCATTGGAGAAATAACTACTCATTTTCTTCCCTGTTCGCTTCTCATCTGCGTATGAAAAACTTGAGCAGAGAATGAAAGAGAAACAGAGAGACGGAATGGCAGGGAGGGAGAATTAGAGAAAGAGAGAGACGGAATGAGAGGGAGAATGAGAGAGAGCGAGAGAGAAAGAGAGACGGAATGAGAGGGGGAGAGAATGAGAGAGACGGAATGAGAGGGAGAGAGAGAGAGAGAGAGAGACAGAATGAGAGAGAGAGAGAGAGAGAGAGAAAGAGAGACGGAATGAGAGGGGGAGAGAATGAGAGAGAGAGAGAGACGGAATGAGAGGGAGAGAGAGAGAGAGAGAGAGACGGAATGAGAGGGAGAATGAGAGAGAGAGAGAGACGGAATGAGAGGAAGAGAGAGAGAGAGAGACAGAATGAGAGGAGAGAGGGGAAAAGTCTCTGCAGCGTGATTATTTTGCCTTGTCCATCCGATTACATTAGCGCTTAGTTTCCAGTTTCAACTCATTCTGAGTCTGAATTTAAATTTGAAAGCAGGAAAATAGCTTGTAGAACATGCTTGTCGGAACGAGCACCGGGGGAATGCTAGACCATTATTGATATGGCAAGTTGTTAGTTTCTAGCCCTGGCTGCTGTTGATGGGGGAATCAGAGAGAAAGGAACAGGGTCGCTGTATAAACAGCCCTGACTGTCTGTGCAGACTATTGGACTGCTCCCAAATGTCTGTCACTGCTGCTGACAGTTCACCGGCAAGTCACAGAGACGGCCGGGGTTAGAGTCGACAGCCAAGGAACATAAGCTAAAGAACTCTCTCTCTTTCTCCCTCTCTCCCTCTCTGTCTCTCTCACACACACACACAAATACACACACATATATATACACACGGCCCACAAGCTCCCTCTCTCTCTCTCTCTCTCTCACACACACACACACACACAGGAGGAAAGGGCTTCAAATTCATCAGTGTTCTGTTTGGTCCTGAGTCCTAAAAACTGGCAAAATGATAGCATTGTCATTGTAATGAAAACATTCTCCTTTTTTGCTAAGTTTTATTTTGTTTTTGCTTTTTTTGTAGCAGAAAATGTAGGCGTGAGAATGTGCTACTGTTTCCTTTGAAATCTGTCTTTAGAATTTTCCTTTTAAATCCACACCTTTTGCCTGTTGCAGAAACAGTTCTTTTTACGCAGGAAAGTGATTGCCATGACAACCAAAACAATGACTAGGCCCTGGCTTCTCTGAGTCTTGTTAGCTGTGAATATCACATTACGTCATCATCCTTCTAATGCTTCTTTATTGAAAGAGTTTTTTTTTTTTTTTCCTTTGCTTTGCTTTTCTTCCTTTTCTTTTTTTATGTTGAAAGCTGCTCGATCTGATGCCTGGCGTTTGTGGCTCTGTCATTTTCTCCTTCCTTTTCTCCCACTCATTCTTTCCTCTTTCATCTCTCTCTCTCTCTCTGTCTCCTTGTATCTCCAACGTAAAACAAAACCTCTTTTAAATCTTATCTCTAACCTGGCCTGATGCTCCATTTCGGACAAAGTATTGTAGACATGCATATCATTACATTTCAATATGAACATGTGTGGAGATAAACTCACGTTTTCTGTTGTGTGTGTGTGTGTGTCTGCTAGTCAAGGTCTCTCTTAATGGCACTAATGGCTCCCTCCTCTTTTCGTTTTGGATAAAAACACTGCACCACAAACAACTGCAGTACCCAGTGTTTGCCTCTGCTAATTAGAACTCTTATTTGAAATGCAGATTATTTTTTTTTACTTTCTTCCCTCTCCCAGCACGACTGGGATTAGAGCGTGTTCATCAGCACTTAGATTTGTCTGGGGAGGTAAGCCTCTCTAAACCAGTTAAGATGGGTGGTGCAGAGAGGACACGGTGCAGAGTAGATAAATAAACAAACAAATAAATAAATAAGTGAAATATTGGGACCTGGAGAAGCCTGGTGAACTCAGTTTGGTGAAGTTATGTAACAGCTGTGAATTTCCTATTTCGTAATGTGGGGAGAGAACTAGGCTGACATTTATGGAGAGGGTAAAAGAGAGTCCAGATATGGGGGTAACTCATGCTTTTTAATGCTGGCAAGATTCCAGAGACACAAACCGAAAACAAATTGTGTGATATGAGGGCTCAGTCAATGAATAATATGTGTGATTATGTGAGGCTGTGACAGGTTTGGATATGTCTGATATTCTAAAAAAAAAAAAATGACATAACCATGTCAGATGAAAATAATTCTTGGCTGGACAGGGAGTATTTGAGGAGACTGACAGCCCAGACCGTGCTAAGATAAGACAAGATAAACAAGATAATGATCTCTAAGAGCTGTTTTTTGATTGACAGACCTGCTGGCCTGGCCTCGCAGGCATGGACCTCCTTCCATGGACTGCAGAAAGTCTCCATGGCAACCATGTTTTTCAGCATTTTTTTTTTTCTTCTTTTTTTCCCATGACACAGCACAGTCCTTCTCCTCTGCAGATTCTGCGCACTGGTTGACGGCCAAATTTTGTCACAAATTCTTCCCTAGATTCTGAATTTGCAGAATGCCAGATCAGAAAAACCAAGGAGTGCCATCCCATTTTTACTCTTATGCCGTACGCCTCTCTACACTGAAGAGCTCTCCGGATTTGGAAGTGATGGTTAAGCAGTTTTGAGCCCCCACACCACCTCCAGTGGAAACTGGAGGGAGTTCTTTTTTTAATGGTTTAATCTGGTTGCGTTGGGAAGCATGAGTAGTGGCCTGTGTTATTCGCTTAATTCCGTTTGCTGCCGTCCCAGAGGTTTCAGCCAGTGATTTGTGATAAACGATCTGTGGAGCTAAGTTATTATTATTCTTCCTCAACGCTTCAGTGGGCGAAGGGGTTAGGACTGAGAGATTTTCACTGAAGAGCCTGGCCAAAGAGACGTTTGGTACTTTGATTACCGTGCTGCAACGTCTCTCTCGTGTTTCCACAGAGCCCTGGTGTTTTACTCATCACCAGGAGCCCAGTTTTTCCCCATTAGTGTACATGTCCTTTGGCCCATGCTACTTTGACTTTACAAATGAAATAGCCATTCATTGAAGGTGTAACATTCTAATGGGGCCGGTGACACGGCTTTGTAACCGTTTGTTTGTTCAGAGTTCTGATTGCCCAGCTGTCCGTTACTCATTTTATTTTACAGATGGCTTTATGGATGCAAATACATACATCCTTGAAAATGAAAAGTATGTCCAATACATGTGAGTTACATGAGTCCCAACAGACACTGGTACGTTTATAAAACATTTTTTTCTTCCTGTCATGACAGCTTTTTTTTTTTTTTTTTTTTTTTTAACTTTTCTCCTCTGAATGAGAAAAGAAATAAGAATGACACAGAAGATTGAGACGCCCTTGAACAAAGCTACGTATCCCCATCCCCAACCACCCCACTTCTGGAGAGATGAAAGGAGAGCAAGCAGCGTAACACCTCCACCATTTGTTCGATTATTACATGAATGGCAGATGGATGAGTTCTCCAGGCTGGGAGAGCTTTGAGGTCCTCGCTGCAGCTCTCGTTAAGGGAAAAAGAGATGAATACGGCCCTTTGATGTTCTTCAGCTGCAGGAGAAGAACAGAGAGATGATAGAGACAAGGGGCTTGGAAGCGGGTGGGGTGGGAGGCGAGGGGAAGGAGCGGAGTGTGTGTGTGTGTGTGTGTGTGTGGTGGTGGGGGCGTGTTGGCGGCCGGGCCTGATACGGCACAATACGAGTGATCAATATTTCATTTCAATGAAAATGTAGTGAAAATGCAGGAACTTGCAAATGATCAGGAAGGGGAGAACCACTGCCGCTTTGAATCTTCGATGGTGTTTCTGTGCACATTAAAAAAAATAAACAAATGAACAGAGGGAACAGTACGTTTTAGCTAGATGCTATTGATCTGTGTACATCTGTTTACATCAGTCTGTGCCACGTAAGTGCATGGTTCTTATGGCACTGTCCATTACATATTTCCAGTAAGCTGTTTTTATAATGTTGCTAAGAGACTTGAGAGTCACATAGCTTTAACATAATGGATACATATCCCTTTCAGCCTGATCCTCAAAAGATTGAGAGGTTGAAAGAAATGCTTAACACAAGCGCAGTAGTTTCCCTCCTCCTCCAACACTCCGTCCCATCGCCACTGAGCTGGCATGAACAAATTACATCTCCAAACGTAATGGAAGGGCCTTGTCAATACACATTTCCCCTTGATCGCTGTTTCTTTTTCTAGTGAGACTTGCAAAACACATACCTCTAAACCTGCACGAAGGGAGTTCTTTCGCTTCACAGCTAAGCACAAGACTCTATGGCGAAAGCCCATCAACATGACTAATGTTGAGGTCCATATAATGGTGATGCCAGCATTGCTGACTAAGCTGAAAATGTATTAAGTGGGAATTTCCACGCAGCCCGGGCGTCGGGGCGGGTGCTCTGAGGCCTCTGCTAATGCAGTCTTAATAAAAAGAAAATAATGCAGCACATGACCCGCGGAAGATTTGTCAGAGGTAGACCATTAGAGAGTGCCCAGTAGACAGGAAACAGTGCAGATCCCCATAAGCAGCCACTCCGCAGGTGCATTCTGCTATTAATGATGCTGTATGCTTGGAAACACACACACACACACACACACACACACACGATTGTACAGACTCACATAATTGAGTAATAAAGAAGTACAGTGTGGAAATTGATTAAGGGTGGGTCAGGCTCACACATGCACACATGTGGAAAGTAATGAAAAATTCTTTGGTGGCGTAAGACAGTGGGTGTGATTTTGCGGGTTCACTCAGCAGTAGATTAGGCAAGAACAAGAGGAACTTTGTTTAATTAAAAAAAAAAAACTTTTAAAGGCGCTGTTATGCTTCCATATCCATCCTTGTGATATTTTGGCATCTGTCTCAAATATATTCAGCATTTGATCAGAAAAGCTCTCTGAGTCTGTAGAGAGTAGGAGGTCTCCTGGAACCTTCTGGATTAGGTGGATCAATGAGAGCAAAGTCTGTAGTCTTTTTTTTATTTTAATCCTCTTTGTCTTTTGATACTTGGTCATGTTTGGCAGCATGTTTCACCCACTTCTAATATCTATTTTTTCACACTATGTACAAAAGAATCAATAAATTAAACGAAACACGAATGCTGGTAACCCTCAGCTAAAAACTTTTGGATGCAAGATTTAAACATTTTTTTTGTTGATATGCGATAATGAAAAAGGACTTACTACAAAATAGCTACGGTCAGTTCTGGGCAGACCACCAACACTGCAAATATATTCTCTTTTTTAATGCTGCTACTGGTGTGGGCTGTGTGAATGTTAGTAAAACAACTCATGAAATAAAGATTTGCTAAGGAAAAGAAATCTCCTCAGGGGACCTCAGAAATAAAACAATAGGTTGAAAAGTTTCTGGTGGTGTTTGTCTAACCATGAATGTTTCACTGAAGGTTTGGTGATTCTCTGAAGATTTCACTCTCAGTCACATCTAAAAATCTCTCTTTATATATATTCAAACCTTTTCTTTTTTGTTCTCTGTCCTGCAGGAGACTACGTGGTGTTGACGGTTTTCTTTGACCTGAGCAGAAGGATGGGTTACTTCACGATTCAGACCTACATCCCCTGCACACTCATTGTAGTCCTTTCCTGGGTCTCTTTCTGGATCAACAAGGATGCTGTACCAGCCAGGACCTCCTTAGGTATACAAACAGAGAAACAAACCTTCACAGAGAGTCTTAAACAAACACCAAGCAAGAGAGCCCTGCAGATTTGACTAGTATGCAAAGTGCACAGAACATATGCCAAAGCATTCATTTCCATAATCACAAACCTTGCCCATAAACACAAACATCTGAAGAGGCAGAATAAATGGAATTTATTAGCACCACTGTTGCTAATTATGCTCTTCCCTTTTCTGTGCGAGACCTACGTTGGATGGCGTGATGAACCCCTTCCTCCTGAGGAAGTGCGAGGGGCTCTAGTTTCATGCTACTTCCAATTTGAGCCTTTTTTCCAGGCCCTGTGTTATTATGCTTCCCTTAATAAGACATAAATTATGCAACGCAGCTGGAGAGCGTGTGCGGCATCAGCATTTTTTTTTTTTTTTTACGGCACTCTTAGCCATGGGCATGTTGAAATCTGAAGGATATATGAAAATTTTGTCCCCTTTAGTTTTAAAAACAGTTCTTCCCTCTAACACAAAAGTCTCCAAGAAAGCCTTGCTCCTCGTGTTCAAGCAAATTCTGACATGGTCAGAAAACTGTCATCTTAGATGGGCGTGGCATGTGACCTCATGACCTTAATTATTTTTAATTACATAATTTCTCTGATGAAAACCTACCATTACGGCTGTTTTGCTGACTGAGTTATACTGAGTGCAGGACATGACAGCTTTGATATACATCATTCTCTATGCCTGAATTCTCTCTAGGCTTTGCTTTTATTTGCAATCATTAATAATACTAATACTAATACTAATACTAACACTACTACTACTAATAATAATAATAATGAAAGTGTGATGAGAGCCTCAGTAAAAATGACTTCGGCTCCTCTTGTAATATTTGAAGGAGAAAAACATTTGTTTGCGAGAGGGGATTAACAACTGTGACATAATTTTTAATCCTACTGTGCCATCCAACAAAGTATCACAATCACTGGAAGCACACACAGAGTTTTGATTACTGCGATTATAAATATAACTCAGCTGAAAGCACTCTGAGAGAGAGAGAGAGAGAGAGTGAGGGGGGGGGGGGGGGTTGGGCAGAGGACGAAGAGCTAGAGAATGTTAAGATCAGTGTGTAACTGGAGCATATCTGTGCTTTCTTTTGCTTGGGTTAGGATTTTATCCACACTTAAAACATGCACTCACACAGGCGTACACATGCACATCATTTTCCTGTGTGACAGTCCCGTATCTGTGGCTATGACATAAATCATGGCAGATGGTACAGTGCACACAGAGACAGGCAAACCCAAGGAGTGGGCGAGGATGCCTCACTGAGACCAGTGCAGTTGGTCTCTTTCGTTTATGGTCATTGGCATGCAATTCATGTTTTGCAGTCATACATACATACACACACACACACACACACACACACACATATATATATGTACAGTATGTTAGTTACTTGCTTTATGTAACCCTGCAGTAATGCAGTTATGCGTAATGAAGCAGTAATAATCAAGGTCAGCATTTATTGTTATGATTTTGACATATATGTTCACTCTATGTATGTGTGATGTCCTGCATTATTTCAAAAGGCCAGTAAAACACTCTCTTTAACTGTTCCTCTACACTGATAGATTTAAATTCATTCATTTGCTGGAGTCAGTGACAGGTTTAGTGTGTTTGAAAATGAGATAGAAAGCTACAGCAAGCTGAAGAACGTGGTAGTCCTCTGACTTAAATGAATCTGTTGGTTTTGAAGCATTTGGATCTAAGTGAACTTCTCATATAACACAAAGGTGGTTGACCGTACCCTCTGTATTAAATGCTCAAAAAGAATATGCTTTACTAAATAGCTTATTTTGTATTAAAAGAAATACCA
Source organism: Chanos chanos (assembly GCF_902362185.1). NCBI lineage: Eukaryota > Metazoa > Chordata > Actinopteri > Gonorynchiformes > Chanidae > Chanos > Chanos chanos. The sequence goes on from NC_044510.1 coordinate 2,151,907, forward strand.
TCTACATATGATATATTTAGTATTGCTTAAATTTGATTTTTTCATAGATTGTTAGTTTGGCTCAGAAGAAGTTCCTCCCTATGAAGAAATGCCCCAGATGCCCATTTCTGACACCATAGTAATGTTCAAAAATTCATCCTATCACGTCTTTATTTAAATTGGTCATTCACGAACCTTACTCACAGGGCGTAGAAACCACTAACTGTAATCATTAACCCTCAGTCATTAGTCCATTCTCTTATTCAGGTAAATCAATTGACCTATTCTTTTCCCAGGAATCACCACTGTCCTGACCATGACCACACTGAGTACCATTGCCAGGAAGTCCCTGCCGAAGGTGTCCTATGTGACCGCCATGGACCTGTTTGTGTCCGTATGTTTCATCTTTGTGTTTGCCGCCCTGATTGAGTATGGAACACTGCACTACTTTGTCAGCAACCGGAAGCCCAACAAAAATAAAGACAAGAAGAAGAAAAACCCTGTAAGTACCGTTTATCGTCTCCTCTGTAACTTTTGGAAAATTGGCAAACTGTTTTCTGATATCTTTTTAGTTTTGGATGCTTCAAAGTGATACAGTTTTCTTGTCAAGTAAAGCCATATTGGACTTTTCTTTTAGATGCTTTTTAGCTATATTTTGTTGTTGTTGTTGTTGTTGTTGTTTTACTTCTAGGCAGTTTATGTTTTGGGGATATGCTTTATTTAAGCTTCGTTTAAGATTTTCGGTTTCCAGTTTCTTGGGAGACATAAAGCATGAGTGGAATTCTCGTCTTCACAACTGTGTGAAGCCTATCTCTGTCCAAGAACTCAAAGTATCACATTATAGTGGTAGGGAGGCAGGCAGTCTTTCTGAATGACTGGCTTCAAAGTTAGAATAAGATACAAATTCTGATGCTTCCCGCCAAGCCTCACAGCAACAGACCGTCCCAGATCCTCTCTGCTTCAGATAGAGTTCCCCCGTAAGGAAGCAGTTCAGTCTTTAGGGACTACCTTTGGCGTGTCTACTGTGGAGCGTAAGATTGGACCTGGCCTTAATCCACATCACAGCTTTTTCCATTACGATTTCAACATCAAGATTACCTGACTAGAAGGTGTCTCATGTCCTCCCAGTCCACTCAAACAGTGACGGGTCCATTTCGTCTCCCACTGCTTGAAAAAAGAAAAGAAAAGCTTGACTCTAAGTGACTGCTCTACTTTAAGATCCGTAAATGGACTCTGAGATCTCATATTTGGAGAATCTGGAGAGAAATGTCGTGCAAATGAATGAGCAATGAAGGCTGACTAGTTTGGCTTTCCCCAAGGAGATGTTCTTGCAAAGCACTCTTTCTTTTGTCAGATGTCTTTGCTTCAGATGCTTTTTCGATCTTTGCAGTGGAAATCACACTTCCAACAGGCTGGTCAAGTGAAAAGGATGGTGAATATTTATGTGTAAAAATTTAGAATTTTTCCTGCATAAAAGAAAGCAAAGGATTTTTTCTTTGCTATCCAAAACAAAATTATGGGGGGCTTTTTGGTTGTTGTTTTTTTAAGCATAGAGGAGTTTAAGTTGGCAGATTCATTTTTAAAGGAAAAGTACAAAAACACTCTGACAATTTAGTAGCATTTTAGTTACGTGCGCCATAAGAAACCATGAGCAAGTCATGAACATTTTCTTCCTTTGAAATGGAGTAATTCCATGGCTTGACTCATTTTAGAGTGAAGCCAGTCTTGAATTTACATGATTCAAGACTATATGAATCAACATGATTAACCGTCAGGTATTTACGATCTGAAAATGTACGCTTACATAATTACTTACAGTGAAATTCTGCAGCTATGAAGCACACTCGAGTGCAAACTACAAAGATGCTTAGTTGTAATTCATAGATTATGTAGTTACTATGTCACTTTCACATTGAAACGATGTGTTCATGCATGTTGTGATTCCTAAAGTAGATTATGGAAACTTGGACTTTCACCAGTATTACCGAGTGTATGATTAAGATGTCAGTACACTTGTTTATTTGGGAGACCTAATACAAATAACACAGCTATTGCATGAAATACTGCATTAATCATTTTCTTGACTGGAGTTAGGCCAGTCTAGAGTCTGATGTATTACACCATACATCTTCCTCTTGTGTATATGTGTGTGTGTGTTTGCGTGTGTGTATGTGTGTTTCTATGTTTTTGCGTCTGTGTATGTGTGTGTGCCTTTATGTTTTTGTTGAGGATGTGTTTTGTTGTGAATTGTGGTTTCTCTCCCACTGCTTTTTTTCTTTCTTTCTTTATTTTCTTTATTTATTTAATTTTACATTTAATATTTAATTTCATTTTTGTTTCTGTTTTCCTTTTTTCTTTCTCCTTTTAATTCCATGTTTTCTTTGTCTCCTGTTTGGACAAAAGCTCCTCCGGTTCTTTGCCTCAAAGGTATTTTGCCTGTGTACTGAGTCTCAGATTTACTGAATGCATGTGTCTGCCGCATTTTGCCTATCTGGTTCCATCCACCTCACTGCTCTTGCTCTCTCTCTCTCTCTCTCTCTCACTCTCTCGCTCTGTCGCTCTCTCACTCTCTCACTCTCCCCTCTGTGCCCACTCTGCTTCTTTCTCTTAACCTCTGTAACCTCTCATGCTAACATCTGTAGCAATGCTGCTGAGATATAAAGTACTTCCTATGCAAGAATGAAGTACTTCCTGAGCTGTGCTGCTTGGGACCAGCTGGATGGTCTCATCCTTTCACACACACACACACACACACACACACACACACACACATGCACACACACATGCACACACACACACATACACACACACACATTCAGTCATTTTAATTGACCTCACTCACAGCGACAGTTGGTAAAGCAAAGCATATGCTGGCGGTTTTATATGAAGCACACACCACATTAAGCATTTAAGATAAAAAGCGGCGGCTTACTCTCCACACCTCCTCGCCTATTAACCTACCTGTGTGTTTGTCGATGGGGCTTTAAACCTGACTTTCGTCTGCCTGCAGTCAGAGTCAGCATAGCCTTAACAGCCTGAAGTAGACAACCCCCTCCACATGCCTGCAGACTTACAGCCCAATTAGTGTTACTCTTTCCTGCTGGAGTTCAGCACACTTAACCAGGTTTTTGTGTTTTGCTTTGTTTTTTTTTGTGTTTCTTTTTTTTTTAAGAAGTTATTGTTAGGCTGTAAGTGCAAGAGCATTTTAAAAGCCTTTGTGCCTTGTTAAATTTACGATTGATGTAGAGTAATTTTGGGACAGTAAATGTTTTTCTTATTCGTGGCTTTTCCCCTGAAACTAGCAAAAACGAATTTGCATCTAACAATGAATTTGGCTATAAAACTGTTTTATAAAATAATGAGGAATAAAAAGTTAAAATAAATAAATAAAACAAATAAATAAACAAAATTAAAATAATACACTACCTAAAATATGGCTAAGAAACTGTAAAAAGCAACGTAAGGAATGTGCTGAATTTGATTCTTCAAACAGTTTAAAATGTCAGAAAAATGAAGGTACGCTGTCTTACGAGGTTGTCTACTCTCACCCGGTTAAAGCTGGTAAAAATGCCACAGTGTCAGTGCCAGCCCTGGTCGCACGGCTGGGTCTGAGTGCTCCTCTGCTTCCACTATGCTTTTCCACGCAACCTCTCCAAAGGGCTGAGTCACATGACCCCCTCCCCGTTCCCCCTCCTCTTCCTCCCAACTCTACCATTATCCCAAGTGGCTGTGCGACAAGCAGAGCGTGACGTGCACTCTTCAGTCACGTTTTTACTACAGCTGGGTTTTGGTTTGGTTTTCAAAGGGATGTACTAGTGCTGGGCAAAGAAAGAAAGAAAGGAAAAAAAAAAAAGAAAAGGACATGAAAAAAAAAAGACTGACTGACATGCATGTGTGACTTGCCTCCAGAAATGGAGCAAAATGCTGGATTGCTTGTTTCTGAATCTGTTGACATAAATTGGTGACATTTCAAGCAAATGTAATAGGCCTACACCATATTTCACAAAGAGGATCATGAAAGGAAAACAGTATGGCAAATATACTGGGCTCTATTTAAAGAATCTTAAAACCTAGCAAGAGATGATGGAACCCGTAGAAACAGGGATTGCTTTTTTAATCCTATTTAATACAGAAAGTCATGGTATTGCACAAGATTGTTCGTTTGATGGCCTGCACTCAGTCCATTACTGCAGGGATATGCATGTAGACTTTAAAGTGATCATGACTTGGAAGTATCACCAACAGTGCGTGAGCTTGAATGCAGAGTAGCTGATTGCGTTTCCATAGCATAACTCCACCATGTAGATAGCAGTAATGGTTTCTTGCAACAATTTGCTGGACATACAGTAAATATGACTAATATCTCCATTTATAATTCTTCAAATCCTCTTTTGTTTTAAATAAGTTTGTTATTGCTCTAGACATCTAACCTGTGTTTGTATTTTTTCATTCTTTTATTATGAGTGATACAAAGATTGTGAAGCAATCCAAAGTCCTGGTTTGTGGAATTTTATCCTAAGAAATCGGTCTTTTTAGTGATTATTTATTTTTGTGTGGAAATTTAAGCTCTATTCCCTTAAGTTCCTCCACATGCTGTCCAACATGGCTGGTTCCTTCTCCTGTATATTTGTATGTCTGTGATAGGCTAAGAGATAGACCACTGAGACATTGCGTTAAATTACCGTGGAAACTATGTCACTGCTTGTAAAGGGAAAAATGGCCATTGTTATTGTTATTGGTCAGGTTAAATTCACATGGCTCACAAGTCCAACTTTGCCACAGATACTTAAACATTGTGCCAAAATATTTTTGGCACAAGGTTCCACCAGTTGTTACATAATACTTATAGCATCAAAACAGTGTTGGCAAGCTCCAAAAGAGACCCAAATAAATGTATACACAATAAATGAATTGTAGTCCAGTAGAAATGAAGATGGAATCCATCTTCTAAGATTGGAGTTTGGATGCAAAATGTGGCTGTCCCCAGTAAGTTCCAGTATAGTTTTAAAGGTCAGCCTAACTCAGCAAAGTTAAGAAATGCAAGGTCAGGAGAACTTTGCTTAGTTAGTCAAGTGGAGAAAGAAGGATTTGTGCAAGGATAGCAGACTCCTCATAGATAAAAGGGCTTTGGGAGGGAAAAAAAAGGCCTCATTTGAATGTCAGTTGGGTCTTCTGCCCAGAGTGTGAATGAGAGAGCCAGAGTCATGGCATCATTCAATTAGGTGATGAAGGACTCCGACTCTGCAGTGAAAGTTAAAAAGGGATCTCCTTTAACAACTTCAAAGACAGTTCACTTCAGCAAGACAGATTAAAGAGAATAAACCCCCACTTAATGCTTAAACTGTCTCAGCACGATTGAAACAAATTGAATAATACTCAAAATTAAATCAAATCATGAGTATTCATTAGCTTAATGTAGACAAAACATATCTCAAAGTCACTTTCTCAATTGAGATAAAAGACATAAAATAGCTAATGTGAATTTAATACAGACAATAATTATAATAATTTTCAGAGTAGAGCTAAGAATTCTAATCTGTTGCCCAGCACTAGAATGATCTGTTGACTAAATCAAGAAAAAAACACACTTAAAACAAAAGACTGTTTAGATTCTCTGAGATTAAGCTCTATTTTATGACTTCTCCAGGGTGTAATTTGCATTACTCGGTCCAAAAGAAGAGCTCTGTTTTCAGCTTTATGTCACTGTATTTGATTGCAGGCTCTAATCAAGGATGTATTGAAAACTTTTCATTGGTAAGAGTAAATGCAGATTATACCTCTGGGGGATAAGAGAATATAGGTCCCCACAATGTGCTTTGTGGGGACGTGTGTGTGTTTTTCTGATTGTGGCTCTTTTTTGCAAAGCAGGCACCCACAGTGGACATCCGCCCACGTTCCGCGGCTGCAATCCAGATGAACAATGCTACCCACATGCAGGAGCGCGATGAGGAGTATGGGTATGAGTGTCTGGACGGAAAGGACTGCACCAGCTTCTTCTGCTGTTTTGAGGACTGTCGTTCAGGTGCTTGGAGACATGGACGCTTACACATCCGCATCGCCAAGATAGACTCGTATGCCCGCATCTTCTTTCCCACTGCATTTGGTCTCTTTAACCTGGTGTATTGGGTCTCTTATCTCTATCTATAGACCCCTCACCAACCCACACACATGCACACAAAGTCACACACATGCACACACTCGCACACACACACACACACACACACAAACACACATACATGCGTTTAGCTGGCCTTATTGCACACGTCACACATGATCCAGCGAGACGATCATTTCAAATGCGGACCCACTGAAAATTTCTTAAAATAGTGTCTTGATTTGGTTTCTTGTTCACCTATTTGTTTGTTTGTTTTGAACTTTGTTGTAATGTATGAAGCAAAAGGTGTAGCAAAAATTTGTGTTAGTTGGAAGGTAGGGAGGATCGGGGGAGGGGATAGGTTAGACAGCATGTCTGGGATCCAGTGGAATGTGGTATGTAACCAAAAAAAGGTTTTTTGATTCTGCATGACTACAGTTCCCATAGTCCACCGGGGCAGTGAGGATAAGGTACCATCAAGCCCATGAATAGCAGACTGACACTGTGTGGGACCACATCCAGACATTAACAACTGTCAGCCTTTTCATATTTATACTCTTTTTTTCCAGATAGTATAACATCCATATATGTCACTCTGCACCAACTGAAAAATTCAAAATCCCATTACATTCATATTGATGAAAACAACAGATGTAAAGCACTTTAACAAATGTATCAAACAGGCAGTATTGGAAATTCTACTATGTTTGAACCCTCAGATTTTTGCTGGATGGTCACAGCTGAGTAGTCACAATTTAAAAATATATACATATAAATATATATATATATATACATGTTACTTTGTACAGACATTGTAAATATTTGAATACTGTATAACGTAGTGAGTTGCATTTATTGCATGCACCTTTCGGGCCAAAAAAGGAAAAAAATATTTGAAGGTCTTCTGTTGTCTTTTGGCTCTGGATTCATTGGATTTCATCATACTTTCTGAAAGAGGAATACTGAAAATGGAACCACTTTCCGAATGCAGTCAGAAACTTTTCCTGTTAGCTCCTCTGTGACTGGATCAGCTCAGATAATCGGACACATACAGAGTCATACTTACAGTACACCACATAAATGAACTTTTCCAGGCTGTTCTTTTTTCCCTGTTTCCTGTGTCTTTTCTGGTTAAGTACATGTTTTACTGACCAAAAAAATGAACCACGAAAAAATGTCAGTTATTCTTTGCTAATACAGCATATCTGTATTGTCTTACCATTCTATACGTCTGGCTCTTTTGTTTCTGTTTAATTATCTGGTGTGTTTTTGTTTTGTTTTGTTTTGTTTTTTTGTTGTTGTTGTAGTTGTTGTTCATTTGTTTTTAAGGTCCATCTAGAACACTGAATGTGGAAATATTGGGTGGTAACATGTTGACCATGTCCTGTACATCATGCAAAAGTGCTAATTCTAGTAACATTCTCAGTTTCTAGATTTAGCTATGCAAGATTCTATTACAATGATGTAATTATAATTTCACCATTCCAATTATTATCATCATTATTTTAAAGCATCTACTATTAGTTGCCAAGCTGAAAGGTTGGCTTAAAAGTGTGTGTGTGTGTGTGTGTGTGTGTGTGTGTGTGTGTATGTGCTTGTCTTAGACTTAAGGATGGAAGACTTTTTTTTTGTTCCAGACTACAGTGATAGGAACAGTGCTGTGTTTGAGAATGAGAACCAGAGTAATGCACAAGCCTTAAATCAAAAGAGGGAAAATCAGTGTTGCGGAAAGAAAAAATTACTTGAGTCTGTAAATTTGCCAAAACAGTTGGGAGCACAATAGTTTTTATTTTTTCTCTTGTTCTTTTTGCTCAGTTTTAACATCCAGTTAGAATGAAAATTTTCAGTGAGTGCAGAAAAAATGAAAAACCAATGTTAACTGTGATAAAACAGTGACTATTTCAGATATTTCTGAATTCCTGTGCAGTTGTAGAAAACATCAAGTGAATTTGTAGTTAGTATTGTAACACACCAAATAATAAATTATTCTTATTCCATAGAAAGAGATTTACTCTCAGCTCTTTGGCCTCAAATGTTTATAATCCAGTTTTAAAATGTGTTGGTGTTTATTTCAAAACGAGGATGTACAACACAAATGGTGACAGAACAGAAACAGTGCCATTCGCCATTTAAATCTTACTCTCTAAACTTTCAAAGGACCTTCTGTGTGGCCATAGTTTAGACAGGCATAATGGTTTTAGGATATATTCATAAGATGTACTTTTGCGTTAAGCAGTACAACTATTTCATCTGAAATGTGCACCTACGTTGTGTATGTGTTATGCATGTACTGCTTGTGGTATCATTTTTCTTTCACCTACTGTAAGTTTTGTATCTGGTCGATACAGCGAAAAATTTAAACACACAATGGATGAGGGCCAAGGGCCGTTGATCTTTCAGCTCCAGAAGATTCTTTCCATAAATTATTTCCCTATTGTTTCTTTCTGATTTTTTTTTTGAGTGAAAGAGAGAGAGAGAGAGAGAGAGAGAGAAATGAAAGATAAAATCCAAGATTTCTTTAGCTGTTCTATTCTCTTAGTGAAACACGCTTTTCTCCTGTGATAATAAATGAATCTAGTTCTAGTTGTGTTATAAACAGTGTTTGCCTGTTTGATTTGTCTATATGCACACTTAGTACTACTGTGTGTCTAACTCTAATTTCATTTGTCACGGTTTTGTGCTGCCCCTGTTTATTGTCAAAGCCTATGATAAGAGACCCTCAATGAGTCCCTCACTGATGTCATTTCCTGCTGCTTCCAACAGGCGCTAGAGATGGAGCAACTTCGTATGTCTCTGTGTAGTAACTGTTTCTCCTCAGAAGCTAGCAGGCAATTGTAACTCCGCTGACATTCCGACCAAATGAGCAGCCTCAGGACACGGAACACTATCCGAATGTGTTTTTAGTTATTTACTGTTTTATTTATTCTTTTTTTTTTCACCCAGGCCATCCACATGCAATTGTGTTTTATGAAAGCATTTGTAGGGCTTTGCCATTTCCTCTGGTGTTCTTTGGTGGTTGTGAGTCATAGTATCCAGCTCTAGTGAGCAGTGTTTCATATGTTATGGAAGCACATGTGAGACTCCATGTATCGCTTGCATACGGATCCTAACGTTGCTTGAATTGCTCCCTTTGGTTAGGTTAACCACTCTGGTGTTCTTATCGTTAGCCAAGATGCATGAGGTCTGGGACTGGATGGATGTGGAAATACTCCTTCAAGGGCCAAGCTGCAACTAATCTACTGACAGATATTTCCCATAGAAATCTGCATGATTCATCAATATTATGTTTACAAATGCCCTTGCATAAAGCACCAGTACAGGCCTTGATTATGTCCTTGTGAGAACAGTTGGCATTTATAAGTTCATTTTGGGATCATTTGCCAATATGTCCATAATTAGTAACTATATATGTCAGACACACACCCCACTGCTTCTTTAAGCAGGTGTTCTTGATCTGTTTATAATCACTGTCAGTATCCAGTTAAAAAATAAAATCATCTGACCAAAACTTTCACATACTATCACTTTCACAAGCAAGCATTACGCTCGTAACCCAACAAATGTCTATGTATTTTTGACCCTTTTCTGAATTCCGTACTCCCCTGCCATTTTTCTTTTTCTCTCTTCCGAATGCTTAAAAGGGCATTTTTTAAGTTCATGCACTATTGATACGTATGTGTTTGTGACAGTCTTTTCTGGGAAGGAGTGTTCTCCCTGCCCCTTCAGCCGATGCCTCCAACTGCTTAGAAGTTAGAAAGTCTCTGCACCAAATTTTAAAGTACTTTTTAAGTACTTTTGAGTACCTTTCAGCAGCGGTAGCTCATTGAGGTGTCTTTGATGTGTTACTAGCACTTCGAGCAAGATGTAAAAACAAAACAATGAAACTCTATTTTCAATCTCTAAGCTTCTTGCATCAAGGAGTAAGAACTTGTGATGTGCTGCATATTGTCGACAGTTGGCGCTGGCTGGGTTTGTCCTTTCAGTCATTTCCAAAGCCCTCGAGTCTGTGGAGCTCAACATAAAATATACTGCTTCACCATAAAAGGCATCATTAAGAACTGTGCATACAGGATCTCGATGAAGAATCTCTTTTCACCACACATCAGTGCACATTGGAATGATGTAAAACAGGATTAGAACTAGATCAGTTCTTGTAATGAGCTGGTGTGAAAAGTGTAGGTTACAGAGAAAAAGTGGTATTTTTTTCTTTTTTATCTATAATACTAGTTCCACTCTGAGAGTTTGAGTTTCACTACTACATGATCATGGACAATGGATTATATTTTTGTTTCGTTTGTTTTGTCTTGTTTTTCCTATTCATGTTGACTTGGGTATGGATAAAAAACTAATACTGACAGAAAAAAAACACTTCACTCTTTACTGCTTCAGGGCTGTGTTATTATTATGATTATTATTATGATTATTATTATTAATATTATTATTATTAATCACATGCTAGGAAATTCAGATTATCAGAAAATACAGAAAGCATCCACAAAAAGCACATGTAAATAATATATATTGTTATATATTTTACTGTCAGACTGGGAGAGAAAAATGCCTATTGGATAAACAGGCTAAAAAGTTAAACATTTGAACTGATTTGTTAGTTGTTTGCCATCTATATACAAATATATATTTCTGGAATAGTCTACATTAAGGACACTGAGGACATGATGTTAGGGTCTGCGTTATATACTGTATGTTTTGGGGAAAAAAATATCCTTTTCATAAGGGAAGTGCACAAAACTGTGGAATTTTTTTCAATAAAAAACCTTGCATTTACAAAGTGTCATTTGTTGTCCTGATCACCTTCCATGACACATTTTATATTGAAAACAATAAATGTACATAAAAATTATGATTATTAATAAATATGCTGATTGTTTGGGCTAAATATTCGTCTTTGATCCGGTCACAGCCTCAACGGCAATGATGTACCAAACAGATTTGGGTCGTGTGTTTATTTTGGGTCTTTGAATGACTGCTTCTGGCCCAATTTTCCTGAATTATCCTTTTATTGGTCACCATGGTTGCCCTATTGAGCTAACTCTAATAGCTGAAACTTGTAGTGTTCAAGTAAGGTCTCATTGATTTGTTCAGTGGTATTTGAGTTTTCAGCTCTCCAGTTCCATAAGAGAGGAGACAAGTCAAAGAAGGCACTTAAGAACACTGGTAGCAGGCCAACATTGTAGCCAACCCACTCTCATGTCTCATGGCTAAATTACAATGATAGTACATTTAGTACTCATTTGTACCTTGCAACTGTACCAAAACTTATCTGGACACTTGGTGTGCAATCTATCACTGAACTAGAATTCAAAATGAGATCCACACTCTTATTTTCTAAAACAATCACTTGGGCCTAATCACTCAATGAATTTAATTTTTATAAAGAAGTCGAAAAGAAATAGAGCTACATCTTAAGAAACAGAACAATCTGTCTGGCTAAGCTGTCTCTGAGTTGTTTGTACGCTAATTGTCAACACAAATTCAAATTCAACTCAGTCTCAAAAGAGTACAAAAAGGGGGGAAAAAGAAAAAAGAAAAGGGAACACACAGTAGGATATTGATGAATGTAGTGTTCAGATCAGCGGTAGAATTCTTAACTGAAATAGGACAACAGCGTAAATTTTACTCTCACATGATGAGGTTGGACAGTTATTCATTCAGTAACTGTGTGGTGGAGACCTGTTTGATTGGTTGGTGAGATAAGGGAAGAGAAGCAGTGGTAGGCTGTTTGATGATGTGTTTCAGGATAGCATGGCTGGCATTAGGCCCGTGCTCTGGCACTGATTTCTCCCCAGGGTAAGGTAGCAGCTGCTGGGTAAGGCAAGGCATCACATCCCCCAGGGCTATTACACAATGCATTATCAAAAAGGCAGTCTTTCATCCGCCCAGGCGTGTGCCCTCTCTGTGGGAAAATGGCAATGGTAAGCACCACTGGACTTCAATAAAAAGGCACATAATAGTTTTTTTATCATCTCAGCGCCAAAACTTTGGCCCCTTTTTGGTGTCCCTGTTAAGGTGAAAGAGGGTGATTCGCATTACATAACACTTTGAAGTTTTATGCTTGCATCGCCTTTGATGTAATTTTAGTTAAGAGAATACATGTTAAAAAATTATGTATTTATAAAGGACAAAATGACTATTTTGCTTTCATAAACTGATCAAATGAAAAAATCTCTCTTTTTTTGAAGTATAACTTAAAAAGGATTTGACAAAGAATCTTAATGACTGCTTTTTTGCCTCATATAAAAATAAAGTATCATCAAAGACATCTCGATATCTTGAGACTGGTTGACTCTACATTTGACTAGTTAGTAGAAGAGTTGGCAAGCTTACAAAGCTTTCAGAAAACATTTAAAAGAACTGGATGGAGAACAGGATGAATCAAATTATTTCATTTGTTTTTCTCCTAAGTCACATTTCTTGCTACACTCATATATTTGCTAGATATATCATTGACTAAACTTGTGTTGAGGAATGATGGTTTCATATAGCTAAATTCTGCTATCCTATATAATATTTCCAAAGGTTTTTATGATAATTCTAACAGAGACCAGCTTCCTTTTTCCAAGACATTTTGTTCTCCACATTAGTATTCAGAACAATCAGTGCACTGAAGATTTCATTTTTTTAATTGTGGTACATATTGTTTAGCTGTCTTCAAACTCTGGTGATGAAGCTGCATCTTGACAATAAGCTTTAGTAATGAATCCATGTTTACCTCTGTCACCTCTGCTCCTGGAAGAGGTTATGCAATGAGCTCTCTAAATTCTCTGAACAGCTTCAGTTACTCTTCTACTGAACTGTTTTGGCTCAGTTTCTGCCAAATAGTTCACACCATTTGAGTTCATATTGACTTAAAAGCCATATTCATCCTTATGAAAACACGTTGAGAAAGAGAAAAAGTTAGTGTTGCCACACATAAGTCCATAATGATCTTCAAGCGTGGGAGTAGCAGAAGCAGAAAAGAGTGGAATGAAGTTACAGCAGGATGGCACAAGAACTTGGGAAGTAAAGAGACTGAGTAAAGATAGAGGGACAGTAAAAGAAAGGGAAAAGATGGTGGAATAGATAGAAGAGAAGAGAGGATGAGAAGTGACTTTGGTGTTCTAGCTGATCTGCTTCTATGGGGGTGGGGGGGGGGGATCTTTGCCAGCAATGCTAGCGATACTTTTTTTTAATCTAGACTGAAATGATCATTTGAGAGCACCATTAGCTAGTCTGATAGTAAGAAGACACAGAGAGACACAACAAGGAAACATAAACCATCTGCTTGCCCAAGATGTCAGCTCTTCTGTCCTCATCTGTGGTGTGTGCTTGTAATTCAGTACTGGTTACTAACAGTTTGTATTATTCTGCACTGCCCTTCACCTTTGGTAATAGTAATACTGTCCTTTACTCATAGTAATCAATATTTTATGATGTATGGCTATGTATGGACAAGAGCATCTCAGACTCTATGGATTTCCACAGCATGTTTTAAAATTTCATAGAGATGTAGCTGCCATTTGAAGCAGAATAATTTGAACGAGTTCTGGGGTTTGTGTACATAGAGCTTTGTCCCCTCATGGCAGTTCATTGTCTCTGGCCTCTGTTTGGCAGTGTGCCCTCTGGGATTCAATTCTCAGACGGTCACTCACCCTGATGACTGCTGCTTGTTGGTGACAAACTTCCTGAAGGTTCACGCCAGGTGACCACTCATGAGATCTGTCTGTTTTTGGTTCGTGTCTGGTCCAAGGCAACAAAGCTCACTTTTTGTCAAACTCTGCGGGGGTTCTGCTTTAGCAGATAAAAAAATAGTCAAGATGAAATTCTGTCCAAGTGTTCAATACTTTAACCCTTTTGTGTCATAGAATGTGTTTGGATGAGCTGATATGAGAACACTAGGAGCTTTCTCTGCATAGATCTGTGCACATAGTTGCATTTCTACTTTTAAAGAAACAAATGCAAGATGTGTGTAGATCTGTTTTGTTCATTTTTTGAGAAGGTGCAACCAAATCTTTGGCCAAACCAGTGATATGTTTTCTTTATCCTTTATTTAACCAGGAAGGTCCCACTGAGATACAATATCTCTTCTGCCAGGGAGTCCTGGTCATTCCCAAATATGTAATTTTGATTTAAAATTTCAGATTTCAAACTAGTCTATGCATTTTATACTTGAATGCATTTTATACTCAAATGACCGGCGCTCGGCGCTTCTAGTGTTAAGCTTAAGGTTGAAAATGGACCACATAGGATTCTGCAGTAATATCACAAAAAAAAAAAAAGGGAATTTTGGCTGTAATGTTTCTGACTGGCATAACAAAAAGGGAGACTGAGTAATCTTTCTGGCTACTTATATGAAATCAACATTTCATGATGAAGTGTTTCTAAACCAATTCTCAAATTATTTAATTTATTTCATACCTGGGAAAATTATGGTGGGCAGTAGTGTAACTCCAGGCCTCTGGAGGCCTTGCGTGAAACATTAGAATAAATGGTTTGTGTCTTTCCCAAGCTTTGTCACTAGATGAAGTCAGCACTGTATTTCAATGCTAAAAACATTCATGTGATTAATCTAATAACCCTTCCAACATACCCTATTTCAAAGTGTCCTGAAAATTGTCTCTTAATGATTTGACTTGAACAAATGCACTTTATATTGATAAGAATATAGATACTGAGAAGTTACAGGTGATTGTTGCCTTGCTGATGCACTACCAAGTGCATCAAACACTTTGAAACAAACCTGGTAATCCTTTTTTCAATTTCATTTTTTTTTTTAATTTGAAGCATTTTCTTTGGTCTTATGTACATAACTATCCATGGTTGATGGATGGGGCTGACTCTTCACACTGCTGATGTAGATACAACATTAAGATCTTCTGCAAAATCCACCTAGATGTTACAAATAAGCATGCTCCTTTACCAAAATACAAGGTTAATGATAGGGATGACCCTTGGTTTCCTGATTTCTAGTCACATCCATAAAATGAATCAAGTGAGGGCTTCGATTTCTGGAAGGAGCCTGAGCCCTAATTTAGAGTCAGGATGTTTTGTTTGTTTGTTTGTTTTGAAAATAATGTGGATGATCATTCATCTAAGTGAATGCTAGAAGCCTTTATACTGATTTCAGATGACAGCCACACCTGCAGTACATTGTTATATAGGCTCAGTCTTTGAAATTGCTGGAAGCTAAACTCTGGAGACATGACAGGATATAGAGCTTTGATTGAGCCTTGATAAGAAAAACTGGCAAGATCTGTAAGAATCCAAAGCTACGACTGTAAGACTATGATGTCCTTCTCTAAATCTATAATTGAACTGTTTCATGTGTAGGGGTACTGCTTGGTTTGGAAACTTCGATACTAAAATCCTAAGAAGCATTGTGAAAGTTGCCATAACTGTGAAAATCAGTAATGAGTATTGGAGCATAGCACTGAAGCCTACATGTCCAGTGCAGAATCTTTAATACTACAGCTGTCCAAGCTAAAGCATATGTTTAATGTGTAACCAAGTGGAGTGCTGCTTTGTTTTTCTGATCAGTTCTATACTAACTGAACTACAATTCTAAATATTGGGTTTTCATATTGGGACTAAATTGGCACAGAAAATGATCCCTAATCGGTACTTCTCTTGTAATACCTCCTTCAGTACTTACAGTGCATTCTCACCTGCCAACTGAACTCCCTACTCACAAAAAAACATAAAACCAAACAGCTCTGCTCCTTACTTGCAGCAAATAGCCAATCATCTATCCTCCAACAACTGATTTACCTAATCACAATAAAAATAACATCCTTTTGCCTCCTGGGGGTTGTTCCAAGTACATTGTTTAGTGACTAACCTGGATAAGTTAACTCAGAGTGGGTAATAAACCTCCTAATAGAACAGCCCTGTGGCTTTTGTTTTGCTGGGAGAATGAACTTATCTGGGTTAGTCACTAAACCACATATTTGGAATAACCTCCTGAACAACAGTGTTCTCTAATCAATAGACTTACTCACTGTAAATGAATAGGTATGGAAACTAGTCTCCATAGTCTCCAATGCACATGCTTTTCAGATATCATCTGGGGGTTTTTTTGCATATTGTCTTTAAATTGCAACTGAGTGTGCTCTTGGTAAGTTTTCTGCTGATAAAGCCATTTGAAATTCTTATAAATCAAATATATGACACTTTGTAGCCATTCGTGACTGTCCACTTATATGGTCTCTGCATAGTTTTCACAACTGGATGTACATGTGGCCTTCTACAGCTATGATATGGGAAATCTTCACATCAATATATTCATGTTCAAGACTACAGAAAAGCTTTTTTATTGTATCATTAGGTATTGCTCCTGTATTATTTTCTCCTGTAGGTCACAGTTATATATACAGTTATTTACTGTTGTATGCAGTCTGAATATTCCAGCTTCATTTGCTCGAGGTTCTGCACATTCATGGCAATGTTTCCTACTACATGCAAAAAATAAATGAAATAAGAAATATAAATAAATATGTTGTCAGGCTACCTCATTTCCTGCAGCTTTGTACCAGAGGAAGCAAAGAAAAAATATACTGGTAATTAAACCCTTATATAAAGTTCAAAGAAAAGGCATGTGGTGTTATTTATTTATTTATTTATTTACTTACTTACTTATTAATTAATTCATTTTACTGGCTTTCAATTTTAGATATAAACTGACTCTGGTCCAAGACTCCAAATTAGTGTAAACTTACATTTTCATGACATTTATGAAACTTTACCAGAGTTAGTTTAAAGAAAAGAAAAAAAAACAGCGCTCAAAATATATGAGATAGTCTTGTAAATAACAGTGTGTCCCTACATCATATTTTTGCCATTTATTAAACCTGTGTATGTGCTCTTGCCAGTCTAATTCGAACAAGCCACATTCTATTGCATTAATAACTGTTTTTCTTCAGCAGGTATTTGGAAAGTTTTGGAGAAAAATAACTTCACAGAAATATTCAAGATTATCCTAGGTGCTGTGTGTATGGGAAGTCAAAATCCTAACAGAAGCACTGGATGGCTAACAACAGAACTCTGTATTGTAGTTCATGGTGATATATTCAGGCTATAGGCATAACCCAAATGAAATCCACACAATGAAATTTTTATATCCACTCTCTGGCTGATTTTCCCACACTTTAGTAGCAAAGAACTAGCCTTTCATTTTTTTCTAAGATACTGAATGTCTCTTAATAGGTCAACAAAAGCTCAAAGCAATCAAAGGATCTTTTAATGAGCTTACTTTCTGCTTTTGATCTTTCTCTTGTTGGTTATTTTCTTATTGGTCATGGAGATTCAGGAGAGTCACTTTATCCTGTGACTACTCTATCATTTCGGATGCTTTTCGGAGAAAGAAGGAGCTATTCAATCAGCTAACTAATTATAAACCTTCTAAAATCATTATGTGTGAAGAACATGTTTATTACTGAATTTTTTTTTTTTCACCACAAGGGGTAATATTAGGGCAGGCCTTCTCCTCCCTGTAATCACATTACATGTTGGAGGCTCAAGTTAAATAAACAGTTTTGGATTATTGGGGGGGGGGGGGCTGGGGTGATGCTGAGGGGAGTAAATTGTATATTCCTTAATCCTTGATAACATTGCTTATTCACAGAAACATTTTAATATATTTATTAGTAGAGTTTTTATTGGTGCTTTTAGCTTTGTCATGTGTTTCTTTGACTAGGAAGTATTTGTCTAAAGTAAAGAAAAATGAAGAGAGGTCATGAAAGATAGGAACCCAGCGGGGATCCAAATGAGCAAATAAACTACTCGACTAATGGCTCTGTGAAACAGGCGCCTCAAACATTCCAAATGACACGTAAATAATTAAAGCCCAGGAACGCTTGGTTTTTTCCAGTCCTCATCAATGGCATCTGTCACCAGATTATTGAAAGTGGGAGTCATGGGTCACTACTCTGTTTGTCAATACCCACCTCACCTGAATTACTTTTCTAATCTATAGCTGGTCATCCTGAGAAAGCTGAGACAAATCGAGCCCAGTGTGCCGTAAGCAGTTCAATGTGAAAATGGAGACGTGGACTTCATGACCCACATGTGATCTGTGGAATGTGTGTGTATCCAAGTTAGTCTCACAAAAGACAGAGTTTTAGGGAGCCACTTACTGCGTGTTCTCGCTGAAAGGGGTCACTGCTTTGGCCTTAACTGCTCATTTTTAGAACATCTTCCCCGGAGATACATTTTGGAATGTATTCTAATGTTCTCCAGAGCACAAAATAGCTGACTTAACAAAATACTATTGAATGCCACTGAAACAAAACAGTTTTGAATGCTTATCATCAAACACCAAGTGTTTCCAAATGCCACGTGTCTCTGAAATACAGCCTAGTTAACTTAGGCTACAAAAAAAAAAACTGTCCAGCTGAATCAGAGCAGAAGCTTGACTCTGAAGGACTGATACAGGGACACCGGCTGTGGAGCGGACTGAAAACCGCAGCTCCAAAGCCTCAGCTGTCGCTCATTACAATGCCACGCTAGGGACGGGCAGACTTTCCACTTCATTTGCCATGGCGTTTGGATGCCAAGCAGGCATCTTTTCCAATCATTTCAATTATATAAGCCAAGGTCAAACGACTGTGATAAACTTTAAATACAATTTCATGGTCACTAGTTCCTTCGTGGAGTGAAAGGATGGATTTATGACTAAAAGACAAACTGATGAGTTTGCTCATGATTGCAAGCTGTTGACCATGGAGCTTTTGTTTGGAATTTATGTTTGAAAGTCAAATTAATAGATTTTGTGATAAAATAAAAGAAAATACATTGTTGAATGGCATTCCTGAATGACCCAAAGCACTTTATGGTTTGCTGTTCAAACTCAAGTCCATAACATTTTTCATTAGGGTTTGTTAACACAAAGTGCGTGAAGAGTTCTTCAAGCACATCTTTAAATTTTATGTTATGAAACCTGAAATAGTACATGAGAGAAACAGTCATGTACTCAAATGTGCTGTATGAAAAACTTCACCAAACACCAGGAGCTAGTTCCTCACATAACAACAAAGGATAATAATACACTGTAATAGTTTGTAGTACAAAATAGGAGCAGTTTAAGAACTCTACACTGGATGTGTCACACATTAACCATCCAACAGCTGTTCATCTCATACATACTAAAGCCTACATTTTAATACCAAACATGGACACGTCAGTCATTTAAAGATGCATGATACAACCACGTGCATATGACATACATTCACTGTGCTCTGTCCTATATGTCAATATACTGTTCTGTGTGAATGTATCTCAATGATTAACATACAACAACAAGAATTTAAAAAGTATTTCACATGTATCTTCATGTATCACAGGCAAATATAAAGGGAAATGTCATTTTTATTGACATATTGGGTTTACTTGCAGCCCATTGTTCTTTACTGTTACTCAGGACCATGGAAATAAGCTTGACTGAACTTAGTCTGGAGGCCTGAGGAGAGCTCACACTCAACACAGTGTGACTCTGGGGCATGAACAGAGTCAGAGAACAGGCTCCGACTCTCACCCAAGTTTGGCTGGAGAGGCGGGGCGCGTGTCTGAGAGAGGCTGGTCTGGTCCACACCACCGCAGCAGCAGAGCTGTCCTCAGAGAGACCGGACAGGGCAGACGGAGAGAGGACCTCATTACGTCCGGCCTGGTTGACCTTCAGAAGTCTGGAATCTATGCAGTGAGAAACCCTGAAGCAGTCAGTACCAAGGCTGAGAAACAAACAATATTCATGTCTGTCCCGACCTCGTTTGCCTGTCCTGAGGTCAGTCGCTTTGTTACTCATCAGACATAATTAACACAGATTAAACACATTAACAAAGAGCTAAAGTATACATTAGTCTGGTTTCTCTCGGCCAGTTGAGAATATAAATTGTGTCTGACTTCTGACTGAGGCTATGCAAGGTAAAAGTTTTTTAAAGGTTATCCTGGTCTTTGTGAGCTGCAGCAGAGATGAAACAGCACTAATGGATTTCATGCTGTTTCATGTGGATGAGAGAGAAGTTTGAACGTGGTGCAGTTTATTTATTTATTTGTTTGTTTGTTTATTTGTTTATTCATTTATTTCTAACATGATGTGATCATGTTTGTATCTAAGAACACAGATGAATTCACAGCGTCAGGAATTTCCTTTACAAAACCGGAGAACCTTTGTGGGAAATGAAAGGTTGTAAGGAAAGACACCGTGGAACAGTGTACTTCCTCCTCTTCATCCTCTCCTTCTTCTTCTTCTTCTTCTTCTTCTTCTTCTTTTTCCTCTTCATCTTCTTCTTCTTGTAAAAAAAAAAAGGAAAATGAAAAAAAGCTGTGATCTCAGATTGCAATTGACTTTTTGGAACAAGATGAACGACTGGTATAGCTGTCAGGCATAGCAAATTGCACGCTGCTGGTCTGCTCCTCAGGGTGTGGGAGATGAGGCTGTCCTCTGGAGAAGCTGATCTCCCCATTCTGCCCTGCCCCAGTTAGGGAGTGGTGTTATAACAAAGTCAGTGCCTCTCAAAGCCCTGTGTGTGTGTGTGTGTGTGTGTGTGTGTGTGTGTGTGTGTGTGACGTGAGATATATATAGTGCATATATAAAATATAACTTGAATGCACTTTCCTGCAAGTACAGATTTACACAAGAGATTTTAGCCCCACAGCTACAAGATAAGTTCTTTGTACATGGTAAAGTAGTTCTGTATAAAACTGGGTTTGGATGGATCAGTAGTCAAAATAGCACTATGGGAATAAAACGAATCAGAACACACACTTAGTGCAGATCCTGTGCAGTCAGCGACTGACATATGTACATATATAGGGAAAATACAATAAAACAAATACAAATATACAATACAAAAACAGCCAGTTCAAAGGCAAAGAGAGTTGCAGCATTGCAGAGTTGAGTCTTGTGTAGTAAATGGAAACATTCACAGCTCTAACTAATCTTTTTTGTTTTTTTTCTTTTTACTGAAGATGAGCTTTGCAGCTGAGTTGAATTGTGGGAAATGAACTGGACAGTCTTAAGCAAACTGGGGACTTTGAGTGGAGACAAAAACAACACAGATTTATTTTTTACATGTAATT
Source organism: Chanos chanos (assembly GCF_902362185.1). Classification (NCBI taxonomy): domain Eukaryota; kingdom Metazoa; phylum Chordata; class Actinopteri; order Gonorynchiformes; family Chanidae; genus Chanos; species Chanos chanos. The sequence goes on from NC_044510.1 coordinate 2,173,049, forward strand.
TACAGCAGTGTCTTTGATGTCAACTAATGCCGGGAAAAAAAAAATTGCTATTTGATTTTTGTTGCAGATAATATGCTAGACCAGTCCTCTTTAGTCAGGGCTGAGTTGAGAGAATTTACTGGAATGTGTTGGAGAAGAGCGGAGAGTGTAGAGCAGAGAGCAGAGAGAGACAGGGAGCTGGGTGGTGCCATTTGCAAATCCCGGTAGACGTGTAGGATGGACAGGCAGACGCCCTCCGTGTGACCTTGGAAGCAGAGGGTGGGAGGGAAGGAGAGTTTGAGTGTCGTCAGGATTGCAGCGATAAGAGAAAGCATAGGGTTTAATAACAGAATCTGTTACCAACACTACATCTTCCCCTGCTCCCTGAGGAGAACCGGTCACGGAGACACATACCACAAAGTCTGAATTTCTCCGGATGACCCAGTAAGACTGTTCCTTCGGAAATGACACAAACCAGTAAAGGACAGAGTCCCCAGATCCCAACCCTGCCAGTGCTGTGATCATCGTCTGACCGTCTACGGTGTTCGAAGTCGCCCACAGGTGGAGAAGAGTCAGGGCGAAGGACAGGGCGACATCTCTCACTTCGTAAAGAAGAATCGACCCAGACAGAGTCTCTTTCAAATGAAGACAGAACCAGGTTACCGCTGAAGGAGAGAGTTGATCAGAGCTGTGGAGAAGATGTCACAGAATATCACCCCCAAAATACAAAAACAAGCCAAGAAATCCACCTCACGTATTTTAGATACTTTTTTATTAGCTTCTAATCGGATGATTTATTGTTATTTGTAGCTGAAAGCTCGCATGACACAGTCGACTCATCATTTATGATGGCTTGAGAGTTGAAACACTTGTGACTCTGCTTCAGTGATGGAAGAATATTTTCAGTAAGTGGATGTGTCAGGCATTTCGATGCTAGGTCCCTTCACTCGCGTGTGAGATCTAATAGTTTAATCACCACTTGAGTGTGAGTTACAGCCAGCAGGTACTTAGCCTGTCAAATCATATCCTACCACACTGGAGGGAATGTCAAGTAACTTGACAAATTCACACAAGCTCTGTTCATTTCCAATGATGAAGAATGTGTTATCTGTTAGTAACAGCTCATAGTTTTACATATGTAATGTGAAGAATAGATAAATATGAACATAGTTCATGGGTAGGATATGCATGTGAGTGTAAAACACTATTTCAACACCAGTAAACCTGAAAATAAACAAATAACTTGTCAAGACAGCTTCTTTTCAACATATAATATTGCGTACCCAATTAAATGCAGAAATCAGTACAGTCAATCAGAGAATGAATGCTTAATTAATTAGAACTCCCAGACCCACACAAGTGTTTTTATCGGAGCGTAACTGAACAATACCACTGCACAAACATCTCAGTGCAGTCCAGCATAATATTTTATTAAAGCTGGTTGAATGTAAAGAAGGACTGATTTGATGTGCAGGACAAGTTGTGTTAAACATGTGATCAGAGAAGCATGATACATCCCTGTTCACAGACAGATGGCTGGTGTTTATGTGTTATGTGTATTCCCTAGTTATATGCAATTAAATATGTGAAAACATCTTTGATCAAAATAAAAATAGAAGCATAACACCACTATGTCTTTCTGTTTGTCTGTCTGTCTGTCTACATGTATGTATGTATGTATGTATATGTGTGTGTATGATTTAGTGTATGTATATATGTATCGGTGTAGGTACGTATTTATTTATAAAGATGTTAATGAGTTGTGTCAGTACTACTGAAGAGACAGAAGTGCAGCATTAGGCTCTAATAGTTAATAAGAGAAAAGTGTTCTTTAGAAACACATGCACTCTCATTAAGTAGTCTGCACTCTCATTAAATAGCTACCTTGTCACCTGACCCATCAGCTTGTGCTTGGACAACAAAGCCTGAAAGACACCAAGGGAAATGACCCTGTAGAATCTGCCTTTAACTGCAGGAAATAAAGTTTAGAGTGCGATTTGCAGGGATAAATCTGGGTTTAGTGTGTTGGAGAGACAAGGCCAAGTGGAGGATAGAAACCT